>NW_008631411.1:0-343 GCF_000691845.1 Merops nubicus | reverse complement strand
CAGCAGTTATACAACAAGGTCAAAAATATGCAAAATGGTCAGAGATTAAGAAACAAATCTGTTTGAAGCTTGTAAGCTTTTAAAGCTTTGTGCCTTAGCTTCATGACTGTTACTGAATCATTTAGGATTCTCACTCTACTTTATATAGGCAGCCAGGGGCATTTTCTCCCAAGGCAGAATTAATGTAAGGTAAAACTGATTCATATGTGTTATTCTGTATAGATTCCCAGAAGCACAAAAATTATATTGATGTTTATAATATTGGTACCTATTGAACTGACTGGTATTCAAAAGAATCATGTTCAAAAGAAACATGATATTATATATATATATATATATATAT
>NW_008631410.1:0-17603 GCF_000691845.1 Merops nubicus | reverse complement strand
CGACCCACGCCACCCTGCCTCCGCTCCCCGGCTGGGGCCGCCGAGTCACCCCCTGCCCCCCGGGCCTCGGAGCCCCTTTTTGACAGTGCAGAGGCAAAACTGGTCGGGATGACGACGAAGACGTTTAAAAATCGGAGCCTGTCGTTAATTAAAATGAAGGGTCTTGTAACTGCCCATGAAACGGTTGTAAATTAGTGTTAAAAATGTGCCCTTTCGAATGCTTTGTTCCTAACACTTGCCATTCTTGATACTCATTTTGGGAATCCTTAAAAAATTCCCCACTAACCAATTTATCCTTTTCCATGGACTGTTTGGAATGAAGTTGCAGTGATTATCACCGTTGTGCTTTTTAATTACTTCACAGAGATCTTGCTTGCGTGTGGGGGTGGAAAGACTGCAGGGACAGGACTTTTTCAGGTCAAGCCGTCATTAATACGCTGTCTGCTTTTTAAGTGCAGTGTTTGTGTGAGCAGTTCAGCACCCTGAAAGGGCAATGCTGAGTACAAGGATATTCTCACTCCCTCTCCTAGAAGTCTGTACCCACCTCAGTGGCTGGACTGTCCTCTCCTGAGAGAGAAGGAAGGCTCAGCACCCACCAGCGAGCATCTTGAGCATCCACAATATCTCAGGGCAGAAGTCTATCTCAGGAGAACACCAAGCACTCAGGTAAGGTCAGAGATGAAAAACCACAGCCACCTCTGCCTTTGATGTTCTCTCACTCAGCAATGGGAGAGCAGAACAGTTCTCTGCCTTGTTGTGGAAGCTTCTTTTCCCTAAGAACACAATCTGTATCAGCTTTATTGCAGCATGTGCCCAAATTTTCACAGGCAAAACTGTGGTTTTGTATTCAGGGAGGCATAACTTTTAATGAAAATGGTGGTTGAGGTGAAGCTTCTTTGAAGATCCAGTTATAAAAGCTTTCTCAGATTGTTTCTGCCAGAAAGTCCTATGTGAACTAGAAAGACTCCAGCAAGCCTACATTCTTTTAATCACTTACAGTTTTAGTATCTTATAGTAGTCCAGGCAGTTATGTTTTCATATCAAGACATTTTTCCTTCACTACTATGAAAATGTTAAAATAATAGTTTGTTCACCAAATCCTTGGCAAGATCTCATTTGCAGTCATTCCCACCTTTGCCTTTCTAGCAATCTAATTATTTTTCTCTGCACTGGAAATCACTACCAGAAAGGTGGACATAAAACAACACCAAGAGATTCCAAAAAAGCAAATATTTCCAACTCCAAGTTGACAAGTTTGAAGTCAGCCAAGTTTATTCTTCACCCTTTTCACTGCAGAGAGCCTGATACTGTCTCCAAACATACGTGGGGCTTTTACAGTGAAAAAATATTATTTCTGTGACACTATAAACTCTGCTTCCAATAAAACCAACCATATAAGAACAGCACAAAGCAAACATATTTGTTTAACCTCCACAAACAAACGTCTCTGATGTTTTTCTTGTGCTGTGTGCAGCTAGTTAACATTCACAATATCATTATTTACATGCAAATCCACTTCCTTATGCGCAAACTTATTGATCAAGTCTGTCTACCACTCTCACACAGTAAAAGATACATCTAAAAGCAGAAAATATTTATTTCCCCCATTTCTCATGTGTGTTTTACTCATTTTTGAGAAGAGGCATTGCATACTGGAGAGTTATTTTTAGAAGCTTGAAAATAAACACTGTAAACAATTCCCAGTATCCAGAACATATCTGGCATTAAGTGTGGCCCACATCAACAGAGCCTGGTGCTCTGTCCCTGCTTACTGGTGCCTAAACCAGGTATTAGATCATTACCCTAGGAATAAATTAGTTTTAATATCAAACCCAAGGACTGGGGGTTGTTCCTGCATGAAGGCGACAACTTTCATCCTGACTTTTTTATACAGTACAAAAGAAATGAGCTTTCCTGATTCAGTTCTCCTGCTTCTGTGGGAATTAGTTGACTTAGATCTAGGGCAGCCATGGACTAAAGAGTAGCTAGAGATAAATATTTGTAAAAACAAAATTATTATTGTAAGAAAAAGAAAAAGCACGTAAAACCATCAAAATTCTTGGAAAAGAAAAGGTTGAAGATAGAAATGAGTGTTGAGAGAGTGAGTGGCCCCCAAGATTGCACCGGGTTGTCTTCTTTTGAAAGAAGCTCCGTCTCTGGGCCAAATTCTGCTACACTAAACGTTGAGACTCTTCCTTCTTTAAGGCAATAGCTTGTGTGCTCTGAAACCCTTGGGCTTATCGTCAGGGAACCCTATCCAAGCAAGGCCATCTCTGGCATCTGTGGGAGGTTCCTTCATGTTGACACTGCCATAGAGACACTGGATGGAACAGAGAGAGTAATATGCACAATTAATTTCCAACAATGCCAGCAGACTTTAAAGCTGGTGAGTTCATAGAATCACAGAATCATTTTGCTTGGAAGGGACCTTCAAGATCAAGTCCAACTGTTAACCAAGCACTGCCAGGGCACCACTAAACCATGTCCCTCAGCACCACACCTACATGGCTTTTCAATACCTTCAGGGATGGGGACTCCAGCACTGCCCTGGGCAGCCTTGTCCAGGCCTTGACAACCCTTCCAGGAAAGACATTTTTCCTCATGTCCAACCTAAACCTCCCCAGGTACAAATTGAGGCCATTTCCTCTTGTCCTATTGCTTGTTGCTTTGGAGATGAGAGTGACCCCCATCTGGCTCCAACCTCCTTTCAGGGAGCTGTAGAGAGCAAGAAGGTCTCCCCTGAGCCTCATTTTCTCCAGGCTAAACAACCCTGGTTTTCTCAGTCATTCCTCACAAGACTTGTGCTCTAGACCCTTCATCAGCTTCATTGCCCTTCTCTGGACACGCTCCAGTCCCTCAATGTCTGAGGGGCCCAAAGTTGAACCCAATTGTTGAGGTTTAGCCTCAGATGGCAGCTGAACACCAGCAGTCACTGCCCATGGCTCCCCCACCCCACCTCTCCCCTGCTATGTGTTAGGGGAGCAGAATCAAGAGAGAGAGAGAACAAAAAGCCTGTGGGCTGAGATAAGGACAGTTTAATAGAACAACACAAAGAGAGGAGAGACAACAAAAATAATGATAATACCAGTGCAATAACATATGAATAAAGTGATGATAAACCCCTTACCAGAGACACAGTTCCCCCTGCTCCAGCCACCAGCTAACACCAGACTCCCAAAGCAAAGCCCGCTCCCCTTACCTGGAGGGCATGAGCCAGCATGGTGCTGATGCCCCGCTGGGTTTACCCCGGCTGTGGCCCCACCCAGCTGCACCCACTCATGAACATTAACCCTGCCCAGGCCAAGCCCAGGGCACCAGTGTTCATGGTGGGGCCTCCCCAGTGCCACGTCCAGGGGGATGATCCCTGCCTCAGTCCTGCTGGCCACACTGGTGCTGATACAAGCCAGGATTGCTGGCGGACTCTTTGACCACCTGGACACACCCTGGCTCATATTCAGCCAGCTGTCAACCAACACCCCCAGGTCCTTTTCTGCTGAACAGTTTCCAGCTGCTCTTCCCCCAGCCCAGAGTGTTGCAGGGGGCTGTTGTGACCCAGTACTTGGCCTTGTTGAACCTTATCCCATTGGCTTTGGCCCCTGGATCCTTCCTATCCAGATCCTTCTGTTGAGCCTCCCAGCCCTCAAGAGTGGTGTCTCAAAGTGTGCAATTTTGCACTACAAGAGGTTTTTTGTTGGCTCAATCTACACGCTGCTCCTATTCTGATGAATCCATTTGATTAGGGCGTGATATTTACTCAGGCTGATGTATAGTATTTCCAGCATGGATGCGCTCATAGTGAAATGCACTCAGTGTATGTGTGTGCACACCACACATTGCCTATCAGTACAGCAATGCTTCTAGAGATCTACTTGCTGTTTTTTCTCCAGAAAATGGGACTACAGATCACTTGACTATGCCAAAGGTATACATGCTGTACTTCTGTTCTACTCATTACTGGTAAAAAATAAACTGTTACTTTAATCAGGTAGTTGTTGTCAGCACAGCAACTGTTTGTGTTCCAAGCCTGTTGCAAATCCTTGAGTTATCCTGTTTTATTTTCTTAAAGGTGCTGGTGATTTCCTGACACTTTTAATGAAGCTCTGAATCTCACAAATGGGAGAAATGAGCAAAGTCATGGCTCAGCTTACAGATAAACATGTGAAATTGCTGCACATATTTCCCAATTAACATAAGTTCAGAAGAAAAACTAAAATGCTGTGCAAACTGCTGCCAGGAACTGTTTAAAGATTCTGATTACTTACTATCGTCTAGACCCTGCCTGGGAGATGCTAATGTAAACTCCACAACGCCATATTAGTTTTCCCTTTAAAAACAATCATTGAATCATAGAATGGTTTGGGCTAGAAGGGACCTTAAAGATCATCTATTTCCAAGCCCCTCGCCATGGGCAGGGACACTTCCCACTTGACCAGGTTGCTCAAGGGCCCATCCAACCTGGACTTGAACACCTCCAGTGATGGAGCATCCACAACTTCCCTGGGCAACCTGGGCCAGTGTCTCACCACTCTCAGAGCAAAGAACTTCCTAATTTCTCATCTAAATCTCACTTTTACAGCTGGAAGCCATTACCTGTCCTATCACTGCAAGCCCATATCAAAAGTCCCTCCCCAGCTTTCTTGTAGGCCCTTTTCAGATAATAGAAGGCTGCAAGAAGGTTTCCCCGAGCCTTCTCGTCTCCAGCCTGAACAACACCATCTCTTTCAGCCTGTCCTCATAGGAGAGGTTTTCCATCCCTCAGATCATCTTTGTGGTCCTCCTATGGACCTGCTCCCACAGGTCCCTGTCCTTGTATCAGAGCTGCAGAACTGGATGCAGTACTCCAGGTGGGCTCTCACCAGAGCAGAGTAGAGGGGGAGAGTCACCGCCCTCAAGGTGATTAATAGTTCCAAAACACTGAATGATTTCCTAAATGTGCTGATATTCAAGGGTCTTTGTAAACATGATCTCTGGGGTTGGAAAATACAGTCCCTGTGAAAGGACTCTCTGATAGCCAGGGTGACGGAGCCATTCCTCCGTTCGCAAGGACTGGAGGAGAATCAGAGTCAGGCTCACATGGAGCAGATAGCTGGTGCTGCAGTGTGATGAAGGGAGGGCATAGAAAGGCACAAGCTCTGTAGGTTCAGTTTCCTCACATGGATATTCCATGTCTTGTAAAATTTGAAGACAAAAGTAGCAAAAACATTTACAAGATGGCAAACTTGCTGAGGTGAGTTTGATACTGTAAATCATGAAGCTGCTCTTTGAGCTGTTCTGCTGCTTGTCAAGCAATACAGGAGCAGACATGTGAACTTCCCAACTCCTTTTTAATGGTGCATTAACATCAAAGCCTAGCTTTGCATATTTAAATGATTACAAATTAGTGGATGTTTATTTTGCACAGTCTGGCCCTGCTCATTGCATTTGCTGTCATTATTAAAATGGAAATGATGTTAATCTGCAATAAAGAAAAAAATGGATCCCAAATTCTCAGCATATTAGAAAATGCATTTTAACCAATAAATAATTATCTTTGAATAAATAATGCCCTTGGAAACATGAACTGCTCCCATTCACCTCACTGAGCTGTACACCTGCTCAGAGGACAAAAAGGAGGCTGAAATATTTTAAAAGAGTCAGACATTAATTTACATTACTTAAAAGCTGCATAATTCTGAATTTTATTTTTCTCATTTTTGACATCACAGCATAGGTCCTTCATTAAAAACCTGGGACAGAAAACAAGCCCAGCTGTGGGAGAAACCTATAAATACCTCTGGGAATTTTTAGACAATCTTTACTGATCCCAGTTCTATATGCAATGTTTGTTTATTTACTCTTCAGATTCAATTATTCTCTTTATACCTGAGCTTGCAATTAGACAAGATAAGACAAAATAGGTAGATAAGCCATGCATGTGTTGGATGTTGTATAAACAAGAATAAAAGATACGTGTCAGAGCATCCAATCATGAAGTCCTAATTCCAGATTAATGACTTAGCAAAGCTGTCTATTAATTTCAGGCAACAGCAGAGAGAGTTTTTAGTTGCTTGACATTTGGATGCAGCACAGATATTGCTAAAGTTAATACATTTTGTTTCTTAGCTTAAAATATTCTTTGCACTGAGACTGGAGTTGTAGACCATTTGCCTATGCTATAATAAGGTAAATCAACCAAGATTGAAATGGTTTGTGTGCCTGGAAGCACAGTTGATCAGAACCCCCCACCATTTAGCTTAGTCCTTTTCTAAGAGCACAGTACACAATCTGAAAACACAGGAAATTAGTGAGAAGCAAGGACTGGGTACTATGGTCCTGTCCAGGACACCAGCAAAAGAGCCCTTTGATGTTCACCATGCAGAACTGGATCCGAAGCATGTGCTGGGTTATGCTTGTTACTGAGTTACCATCAAAAAGCCAAGAACATTTTCTTCTAGCCTACATTTGTTTCTCAGTACCATTTAGGTTAGCATGACTGTCTGTTTGAGCCTCTAAAGCTTTCACAGAGCTCATTTTGACACTAAATTATATAGAGAGCACTTATGTGAGCAGTTTTACCTCCTCCGCTGGCAAGGTGGCCGTATCCTGTTGGGAGCATTGAGGGACACTGCTCACTAGTGATTTCCTCTTCTGGCACAGGGGTTTGTGGAGCACAGATCCACTCCCACTCCTCACCAGGAATATACACAGTTTTAAGTTGAAATCTAGTTAAAGGAAGGGAGATTGTCCCACACAGAGGCTCACCAACCCTTTGGGGTCTGAATTGTGAGCTCATACAGGCTCCTGATGACTACAGACTACATCCATTTGGACATGCTATTGTGGCAAATGCCTCAAAGGAGGCTGCCAAGACCTTGGCTCAAATGGGAAGGGTTATGAGGAAGCCATCCTTCATATAGGTACTTCATGGTGAATTTTGCTTTCTGAGTATTTGAGAAATGATTGGGTTGATGTGACAACAGATAAGAGTTCCTATGTAATGTTTCCTTGGCAGGATGACCATAATATAATAACAGCAGTTTACCTGTTAATAATAAGATCTTAAGTCCCTATGTTGAATATTGAGATGACTACATTAGGAGGTAAGCATTGTTAAATTTTAAGTAAACCAGTCTTTCAGGGACCCATAAAAACTCTGTTTGCAAAAACATAAAGCAAAAACTGGTGGCTATAATGTAATGAAGAATTAGGGGATTTTTCATGTATTTTAATACACCAGATAAAAATCACATTCTAAGTTCATAACTAGTTGAAGGGTTGCTTTGAACAGTAAAAGCTGGCACGGGTGAGGTCATCCTTTGTATCCTGCCCAAACTATTTCTCAGCATTGCAGCAAGGTGCAGCGTAACCATGTGCACAGTTAAACCTGAACACGGATTTTATTAGACCAAAGGCTCAGGTCTTAACATCTCAAGTGGAGAAACAGTAGTTCAGTAAGTAGCCTAAAGCACAGAGTAGGCCTGAGAAGCAAAGCCACACACCATGGCTGAGAGGCCATGTTTTAACTGCTAGCACAACTGCCTTATTTTCATGCACTGGAAGTGGGCATTAAAAAGAACTATATAAATGGATTTGTCTGCAGCACTTTTCATACCAGAAAGAAGAATACACTGACTTGAGAACACTGCTGTCTGTATGGGATTGAAGGTCTATTTCATTGAGCAACATGGTGTGTTATTCCCTTTTAATTTCCAAGCTGAGGAAATAAAGAAAAAATATTCTTTGTCATTATGCTGCTATTATGGCAGAGAATTTAATTGTGTTCAAATCAAGGCAAAGTTATGATTCCCTTAGAAATTGTAACTTGGTCCAAAACACTGAGTTCTTTTTGAGAGATTATTGCTACACACCTTTGCAGAAAACATTAAACTGCCAGAAAGTGTGTATTATAGTTGATAAGGGAGCTATTACGGTGAATTTCACAACTTGTATGGATATGTAATTAATCACAAATGCATTTTTATTGTAATTTTTATGTACTGGTTATGATACAGAGATGTAGGGTAGAATTTGTCTGCCTTCTTCATCCTAGGCATCTCAGAGTTAGGTATCCATGCTACAACTAGTCATCCATGGCTCCTTTTAAAATCAGTGGAGAGAAATAAAGAGCTCCAAAGGCTGATTTCTCTTAAGATGAAGTGAATGACCTCTTGAGGCATGTGTTGTGCTGGAATAACTAGCACAAGCACCTAAGTTCTGGAGCCTAAACCATGTGAGGTGAATCCACCCTCAGAGGGCAATTCAATGGTCTTCAGGAAGGTCATCTTTCTGTCATTTTGGGGAGCTTTCTTTCAATAAACAGGTAAAAAGTTTTACCCTACTTGCTTGCTTACTTTGATAGTGTCTGTTTGCCCATCTTCCTCCAAAAGTGTCGTTGTTCAACCCAGAGGTACATGGAAATGCCACTGCTTCGGCGGTAATTGCTAAAAAAAGTCTTTTCAGTTCATTATCAAAACAGATTTGCTTGCTCTCCAGGCTGCTCCGTTCTTGGAGGAAGAAGAAAAAAAAGTTTGTAGAAGGAAGGATATTGCTTCCAAAAGGGCAAGGACGATATTGCCAGCACTCTTGTCTTCATCATCTCTGTTAGCTCAGAGGCAGAAAGGAGAATTGAGATAGCAACAGGAGGGATTAAGAGGCAGATGTCTGAGACTACACTTTGAAAAAACCTACAAGAAACTTCTAATAGACACTCATGGTGATTAAAAATAGAAAACTGCTTAGGAGTTCACTCTAGGTAAGTTCCATTTGGTTTGAGGCCAAATCAGAATTAGTGTTTCCATTGAACTGTGTTAAAATATGACCCATAGTTTGGGTGTTACTTACGCATGTTTAAGCAGAATGAAAAAATGGTCTTTCCATCATTTTGAGCTAATGTCCAAACAATGGGGACTAGTTTGGATCTAGACACTCAGATTCAACGTCCAGCTCTAAAATTTATACACCACGGTGAGAGGCCATGGTGGGGCTCATCTTTAGTTAAAAATAGCATGAAAGCATTCTTGTCACTCTCAAAACAGTGAATGTCAGTAACAGAAAGTAGTTCTGTGTTATTTGTTTTCATAAAATTCAATTATATTCCTTTTCTGATGTCCAAAGACCTCTAAGAAGTGGGGTAGGTGCCCAGTCTTCTCACCAGCTTCTTCTGTTGCTGATCAAGGACAGGTGAGGGGAAAGCCAAGTTAGGCTGATGTGGGGAAAGTCTGAATGTCTTGCCCAGTCTTTCCTGACTCTGTTCTGGAATAATCTGTCTCTGAAGATCTACTGATGTCCCTCATGCTTGTGTAGGATGACAAATGAATTGAGTGCCCATCTCCTGCCCTCTTCCATCACAAAAAACATCCAAATTTGGACCTCTGTGAGGAGAAATGCAAGTCTGGATGTGGGCAAACTTGTGCTTTTTGTGACAAAAAAAGGCAGTGTATACCTGGAAGATTGTCTGTCACCAGCAGCCATGGAGAATAGAAGGGAATCTCACCTTAGGAAAAAAAAAATCAGACATAGGCATTTTTTCCACAGTGAGGGTCTGTGACAGTATATGTTATTGTTAGTTTTGTAAAACCAGCTGAGGGGCACTAACTGTTTCCTTACATTGTTGAGCCCCAGCAGAGAGGCAGGAGTCAGGCACACAAGAATGTGAGGGGTGCGATATTAATACCCACCCAGGTGACCAAGCTAAGCAGAGAGAGGAAGCAGCCTTTTCTGGGCAGGGGTGGGGGGCTGGGGGGCGAATGAAAGTCTTACCAACAGCCATACAGGCGAAAAAAGACAAGGTGCAACCTTTCTGCATCAGCTCCAACAACATCTGCAGCCTGCCACTGGTGGGACGGGTGCTCCAGGCTTCAAAAAATACAGCAGTACCTCCCGTAAGGTGAGTACTGCCCTAGGAGTGTGGAGAAACTATAAGTCAAACTAAATATTAACCTACCTCCGAGCACTGTAACAGTGTAATTTTTTATTACATACTGCATGTGATGGTGCAAACATCTGCTGCTGGGTTCGTTGTTTGTTTTGTGTCTGTGTGTGTAAGTGCTCTTCAGAGAAAGGAGTGGGGAAGGTCTGCCAGGCTCTGAAGTTCACCATGACTCAGAGGTCCAGGTGTGATGCTAAAGAAAAGTTGGATTGAGCCAGATTGAAAGAAAACACTTTAAAGATACTTAAACAAGCCTCTGATAACACTCAGAGGTGGAGCACTTCATCTGGAGTTTAAAAACCCTTCCTTTTCATCTCCTGTGGAACAGTAGAGGAAGATTGCCCAACTCTGCACAGCTATGATAAAGATATAAAAAGTGTTTTTTCCTCCCTCAGTCCCCACGGGGCTGTCCTCTACCCAAGGAGCTGCTGTCAGCAGTTCAAAGATGTGGAGCAAACCAGAAACTCCAGCTTGCACCATTCTTGACTTGTACTGTTGACCAAAAAGGGGAAGGCAATTCTCAACACCCGATGCCCATCCAGCAAAGCCTTTCAAAAATGAAATAACATTGTGCCATCTGCTTTGTTCAAAACCTTTCTCACAGTCCTGGTGAATCTCTGAACTCCTTTCCCTGAATATTTTTGAGTGGCCTGAAAAATGTGATAAAACCTGAAGTGTAAAGATTGGCAGAAAACAGCGTGTCTGAAGGTATCTGTCAGCAGCAGGCCTCAATGGTTGCTCAGCTGTGGTGGTGTGTGGTATGAATGAATGTCACCCTGACTTGAAATGTCATATTTTTGATGATCTACTCCACAGCAGGCTTTGAGGTGTCTGGACAAGCAGGACCAGGAATTTTATTAGCTCATTGAATGTGATGAAGGTGGGTGAAGAAGGCTGACCTACTTACACTCTTCAGACACCAACACTTGTGACTTTAGCTGGAGGTGGAGCAGTTAAGTGAACAAAAAATCAAAGTAACTAAGAGACGGAGCAGATCTTGGTTATTAAGAAGCAGGGTATGAGTGTTTTTCTATTCTCTGTTTCCACGAGGATGAAATCAGGCTCCTAAATGTCCTAACAAACATCCTGATAACTAGGGAGCAAGACTACTTAACTCATCTCTACATCTACTTGAGCTCCTGTACTTCCTTTCAGAGAACAGCTACTTCCATAAATCTTATTCCATTTAACTAGATTAAGTATTACCTAAGTGTAATCTACATTTTCTATACCCAGATCAGAAGGGAGGCTGAACGCCATACACAAGTTTGTTATATATTTGTGTGTACAACTAAAGAAGTACTGGGGTAGGTTCACCTTTGCCCAACTCCGTGCTGTTGGACAGGGAGAACTTTTATAGAATCATAGAATGGCTTGGGTTGGAAAGGACCAAAAAATAAAAAAAAAAATTAAAATCATCTAGTAAAAAAACATATAGTATAAAAACCATTAAAAATCTTCTAGTTCCAGCCCCCCTGCCATGGACATGAATGTGTGCCACTGGACCACGTTGCTCAAGGCCCCAGGCAACCTGGACTTGAACACCTCCAGTGATGGGGCATCCACAACTTCCCTGGGCAACCTGGGCCAGTGTCTCACCACTCTCAGAGCAAAGAACTTCCTAATTTCTCATCTAAATCTACCTTCTTACAGTTGGAAGCCATTACCTCTCGTCCTATCACTACAAGCTCTTGTCAAAGGTCCCTCCCCAGCTTTCTTGTAGAACCTCTTCAGATACTGGAAGGCCACAAGGAGGTTTCTCCAGAAACTTCTCTTGTCCAGGCTGAACAACCCCAACCCTCTCAGCCTGTCTTTGTAGCAGAGATTTTCTACCCTTCAGATGATCTTTGTGGCCCTCCTATGGATCCACTCCAACAAGTTCATCTCCTTCTTGTGTTGTGTGCTGCAGAGCTGGACGCAATATTCCAGGTGAGGTCTCACCAGAGTGCAGTAGAGGGAGAAGGACCACCTCCCTTGACCTGCTGCCTACACTGCTTTGGGTGCAGCCCAGGATACAGCTGGCTTTCTGGACTGCACTCGCACATTATTGGCTCATGTTGAGCTTTTCATCAACCAGAACCTGAACCAGGTGCAGGACCTTGCACTTGGGCTTGTTGAACCTCATGAGGCTGTCATGTGCCCACCATTCAAGCCTGACCAGATCCCTCTGGATGGATCCCTTCCCTCCAGTGTATCAACCACATCACTCGGCATGGTGTCATCTGTAAACATGCTGAGTGCACTCATTTAGCCCAATAACATGAGACTCAATGGGAACATCACCTTCCCTGTTGTGCACTGAAGATTGCGTTTCTTTGTTTAAAATAGTATTAGAGCTTCTTTGAATATGACTAAGCATCTGTAATAAACAAGGAGCCTGCTCTTTGGTCAGCGTGGTGAGGACTGCAGGGTGAGGATCAAATTTGGGGTCTTATCTGGGCTTTGTGCTGGCCTCATTTGGGCAAAGAACATCAACTTCAGCCACTCGGTTTCTCAGGCCCCTGTGAAACAGGAATAAATATTTTTTGGTTCCTCAACCAAACAGTGCAAAGTTTGACTTTGCTGTATTTGAACAGACTTTGAAGATACAAATCCCTGGCATTATGATTTGTTTCAGCATGCATGTCGTGCTAGTAAAGGGCTCTGTGAAAGCCCAGCTCTCATCTCAGCTGCAATGGTATTTAAGAGTAATGCAAATGATTCAGAAATTTGAGTGGTTCAAAGCCCATAAAAGAGAGCAGGTGTAAGCGAAGCCAACAAAAAAAAGTCTGCGAAGTACAAAGCTGTATTACAAAAGACTCTCATAACAATATATGCAGAATATTACTTGTATTGTAGGAGAAGTGCTCAGTGTCCTCCCCGGCAGAAAACTGCATGTAAATCACAAAATCTTTTCCAAGATGTTCTATAAATACATAAACCTTGTGGGCTAGGAGATGAGTTGGAGACTGTTACACAATCTGCCCTGGAGCAGGCCAGGAAAGTAGATGTGCTGCTGAAAGAGAAATAATTTCCCAAGATTTATAGACTGTAAATATTTTATTTACCCTCCAAAGGAGTCCGTACTCGTAGCAAAGAATGTGTACAAAGTCTGTGCAGGGTTGGGTCCTCTTTGGTTTGGCATGACTGTGAAAATAAATTAAAGCATCCCTGGAAGCCAAGCGAGTTCAGGTGTTTTTCGGTCCCGTCCCATTTATCACAGGGAGGTATGGTGGGATTTCTTAGGCATGTCTGTCCTGGGAGCACTGCAATGTTCTCACATGCCTGCGATTGCATGCAGAGCTTTTCAGACCTCAACAGATGAAAATACAGATGAACTATGAATACAGAGCATTTTGATATCATTGTCAATTCACAAGCTAGTGCACAGCAGAAACTGCAAGATGTGTCTGCTTTTAGCTTTCTTATAATTGGGTCCAATCTAGCTAAGATACAGCACATAATTTCCAAACGCCCTGTACACTTTAAGCAATGAAGAGGATTTTTTTTTTACTGTACATGCATTCTCCAAGTCTCATTAGACATAGCACTAATATTTACTTGTTTGCATTTCAAATGAAAGGGAATCTATTTAATAACATCAGTGATTTGGTCAATATTGGCACAGTCCAAGTGCCAAGTGGAGAGCTGGGTGATGTTTTAATTAACCTCAGCACTCCCTATAGAGCTGCTGTTTTTCTCAGGAGACTGCGTTTTCTGTCCCTATAGTGTGACCAGGGCTGTGGAGGAAGAGAAGTTAATAGGGCTGTCTGCTAAAATCTCAGGTGACTTTCTAAATGAGGTGCTAAAAGTGCCTCCAGCCTTACTCTTCATCAGCACTGCCTCTGTCCCAGAAGTCAGCTTCCCTCTTCTTGGTCCATTAAGCACCTTCTTTTTGTCCTTCTGCTGTACCTGCACAGGCTGAGCCCCACAGATCTTCAAGTCCATGTGGGAGACCTCAGTTTTTGTCCTTTACCTGCCACATCAGCCCTGTCTGTGGAGCAGGTGATATGTGATCATCAGCATCTGCTTCATGTGGCTATAACTTTCAGTTCCTAAGATGTGGTTAGCCAGGAAGAGAAATGCAATACATTTATTCATTTGTGGCTACTCTTGGGAAAGCACACTATGGACTATGTTGCATTACAGTATTTCACAGATAGAAGTGGATTTGTTCTTCAAATTCCTCTGAGGAAGGGAAGGGGAAGTGCACTGATTCTCATGTTAGAGACGGAAAAGCTAAGGCAGGGAAACAAAATGACTTGCTCAAGGAGTCTGTGGAGGAAGAGTGGGGGGGGAAATCCCATCTGCCAAAGAAGGAATTAATGCAGACTACAGGAAGTATGGGAGATGAGTCAGCTGCAGATGATAAGGAGGTTGGAAGGCAAGTGAAAGCTGGCCTGAAATCTGGATGGATGCAAGAGAGAGAGCAACTATATTTTCTGAAATTACTCAGAAAGAAGTACCTGCACGTATGTAGCCAAAAGGAAAACCAGTACCTGGGTCAGGCTAGAACTTGGATTTATCTGTCAGAAAGTAAGGAGACTGTGAATTGCAAGGTCATTTCTGCTTGGCTTGAGTGCACTGCTGGGCAGCAGGCTTGGAGTAGAGCTGCCTGCTTACAGGGAGTCTGAATTCAAGCCTCGGAGCAAAACATCCTCTCCTGGATCAATAGTTCTGTTCACAGCAGAGGCTGCAAGACAGGGTCACGAGAAAGAAGTTGTTGTTTTGCTACTGAAAATTCTCAGTTTCTAGCTACTAATCACTGCTGCTTTTTGCCTGCTGTATGTTACTCTACTTAAGCTTGTGTTACTTCACAGATTTCATTTTTTTTTATCTGGAAGAGTGATGGCAAAACAGTCCTCAGGCATGCTCTTAAGAGTTTTTATCATTCAAGCTTTTTGCATAGTGATACGATGGCAAAGATTTACGTGCTGAGAACTGCAGAAGCCATTAGACTGTTAATATGAATTTAGCAAAGTTAATCTACACTGGCCCGAGTTTGTAATTCATCTAAGGTAGTTTTTCACTTGTAAATTCCCAAGCAAATAATTCCCAAGAAGATGATTCCAACTCATAACTCCAAAATTTGTATTCAGTCACAAAAACACACTTCTGCCTCTCCTTCCACTTAGTTCTTTAGTCAATATGCACATTGGTGTCAGTAGTGGAAAAAAATATGTCTAAAGCCAAGAATAAAGTATATCTTAGTGAAAGGATGCAAATTCCCCACTTCTCGCACCCATCAGCAATGACTTAACTCAGCAACAGTTAACTCTCTGGGATCAGAATTTTGTGGTGCTCTTAACAAGGAAATGTTGCATTGTAAGAGTAGAACTCCAGGCCTGCACCTTCCAGCCTCAGAGGAAGTTACCCACATCTTCCTTTCAGCTGCTGATGGAGCAAATACATTGGTGCAGAGAAGTACCCAAAGGTCCAGTGACTCTACAGGAATGAATAAAGCCCAGTGAAATGTGAGCCAATATGTTTTCTCTGGGGACATTTCAGATATCTCCTTTTTCTACATGGGCTACAGATTGTGAGCACAGATAGCTTCATAGTAGATTTTCTGAATCACAGAGAGCAAAGCAGAAGGCAAGTATCAATCACCAGGACATGGGAACTCTGTCATCTGAGTTTGGAAGGCATATATGGCTCATTTTTATGTCGAGATTTGCAGGGAAAGTCATTTGATTGACTCAAAGGACTTCCTTGTCAACCTTGGAGTAGATCTAAACTAGGTTATTTCTGTGTCATAAGACTGCTGTGTGTGTTTCTGAAGCTTGAATTTGTACCCATCTTGGTGCTGCAATGTGCTGCTGTGACTTTATCTTCAGCTAAAAGTAAAAAGGAGTAATATTGGCCTCCCATGTTGTTGTGACTTCTGGGCCAGCCCAGACATGACTCCCTTCCCTCTTCTGGGCCAGCCCAGACATTTCCTGAGCGCTCTCAGTTGTTGTCCCCTGTGTGCCCTGGCATCTCTCGTGACCACTGCCCAGAATGCGGACTGAAATGTGCTGTCTAAATAAACGAAGTATTTCTTCTTGATGTGAAGCAACTGTCCTTCCTGGTATTCACAGCTTCCTGACAGAGGCATTTACTGATTTTATTCACAAAAATTACCCTCCCCTTTTGGAGTCAGTTTTAATTTACCTCAGCCCTGCCACAAAATTTCCTTTGAATGTCAGTGGGAGGTGAAAGAACCTTCTAGAAATAAAGGTCCAATAAATTATAGGTAAAATGTAGCTCTAAAGGATGCGATATTTTAGATGAAAGGCATCCTTCAAAACAGCCCAGTGTATAGTGAACATGAAGCTGGCAAGTGCCCAAACCAGCTTCAGCATTTAGATAACTGAACATCCCTCTTTGAAGCCTGACGGTGGGAGAAATTGATGCAAAGATAAAAAATTTTATTTGCAAAGGAAAGATGGACTGGCAGACATACCCATTTTGAGACCTGAAGAAAGAATCTATTCATAAAATTGCCTGTTGAATTAGCGTTATTGGCCTAGCATGCAAAACAAGTCTTGAACGATGTTCTGAATGCCCCCCACTGAACTACCTGTTGGATTAATTGCAAGCCTGTCACCAAAATTAAACATTTTGATACAGTTTAGTTGCTTTAGTCCTCAAGGCCACATTCTGACTTTTCTCCCAAGGTGTTAGCAGCACTCTGACATTGATTTATAAGCAGTTAAAACTAAATTTTGACCCAAGCATGAAAAAATCCTGTACTTACCTAGATATAGGTGAGCTGTAGTTCCCACCACTTTGCAGTGACCTTTGTGTCAAAGCCAAACAGCAAACCTGGGATGAGTGCTGGGCAGGCAATAGACGTTCACTAGAGTGATGATGCTGGCAGTAATCTTACTGCCTAATTTAAATGTCTGCATTAGAAAGCTGGTTTGCCTTGGCTCTACTTACTGTCACTGGAGCCCGATTCATGTATCAGTCCAGCCAAGCTATGCCCTCTGGTAAAGACTTTTTTCTTTTTTTAGCATCACCTAAGGCACCAAAGCTGGACACATGAAACCAGGCAGCGTGAATAACCTCCCCAAGGGAGACAGGCGCCTTGCATCAGAAAAAACCTTATGACACCAACCTCCCATGAAAGGACAGGAGACAGGAGCTCTGCTCTTTAGGTGGGTGCCATTCCACAGGAGTGAGGCATGAGAACGTGGAGAAGTCAGTGAAAGCGGAGGAGGTGGTTTCAGAAGGTGACGCATGGCCAGGGATAGGGTACGGGAGCTAAGAACTACCTTAATAACTGGGAATTTATTGGTTTACAAAATAAAAAGTCCTGTGGAATCACTCCTCAGCCCTCACTGAATGCTTACACATGGAACTAGGCTTCTCTTGGTCACAACATATTAGGCATCAAAGAAGATAACACTAGAGGTGCCTCTGATGCACCCAGGCTGCACCTCTGTGTGAGTTTAATGCACAAATGGGGAAGAAGTAGTCACAGTCTGCTTTGGAAAGAAGCAGGAAATATACAACAGGGACAGTCTGTGTGAGCCTTCAGAGACAACCACAAATTCTAAGCATGGAGAGACCAGCATCATGACTAAGCTTCTCACCATTTTGTTGGCAATGACTCTGACGAGAGCTCTCCCTGTGCCCAGAGGAGGCAAGGCTGGCTGGCTGAGAGGTCTGCAATGGCAACAGTCAGAATGGCTTCACCAAGGAAAAATCATGCCTGACAAACCTGGTAGCC
>NW_008631409.1:223-584 GCF_000691845.1 Merops nubicus | reverse complement strand
AAATTAAGATTGCTACAGGGTGCCCCACATTTGCCACGAAGCAAGATAACTGACATAAAACAATACCCTATTCCAATTGCTGCCAAAGATGGCATTAAAGAAATAATTTTGGATTTAAAACGAAGGGGCATTATTGTACCCTGTCATTCACTGTTCAGTTCTCCAATTTGGCCTGTAAGGAAACCGAATGGTAAATGGAGAATGACAGTGGATTACAGAAAATCGAATGCTAATACAGAGGGACTTAGAGCTGCTGTACCTAATATTGCTAATTTGATGTTAGAAATTCAGGAAGCCGCCCATCCAGGGCTGGCTTCCCTGGTTGTAAAGGATATGTTCTTTCAGGTTCCTATTGATACTG
>NW_008631409.1:0-207 GCF_000691845.1 Merops nubicus | reverse complement strand
TAATAAATCAAGAAAGCCGCCAATCTGGTGCTGGCGTCCCTGCATGTAAAGGATATGTTCTTTCAGGTTCCTATTGATCCTGAAGATCAAAAATATTTTGCCTTTACTTGGGATGGAGTGCAGTATACTTTCACTAGACTTCCTCAGGGCTACAAGCTTTCACCCACACTAGCCCATCACGCACTTGCGTGTGAACTGGAGAACATT
>NW_008631408.1:0-16080 GCF_000691845.1 Merops nubicus | reverse complement strand
CCAAGCCTCAAACCACAACAGTGACACAGTGTTTGGTGAATGTTGGGTTCACTCCTCTTTGGATCCTGTGGTGGCCCCATCCCAATGCCTTTGGGCAGGTCATGTGGGAGTGCATTACCAACCCTGCCCTGAACATAACTTGTGTGCTCGCTGTCTGAGATCTGATTTTAGCACTAGGCCTGTGTGCCTCTCCTCTTGCCTCCTCTTTGCCTGTGTAAGACTCCCTGCCCTGAAAGGCAGCACTGTTTTCCACAACCAGGATTTTCTTTTTGGGTGTAACTCTCTTCTCACAACTGGGGAACATCAAAGTAAGAAAAGTTTCCCCTGTATGTATGTAGGGACTAAGGGGTCATGCCTCCCCATTTTAATACAGCTGTTTCTGTATCAATGACCTGAGCATGCTCCTGTCTACCTTTTTATGAACTCTTGTTCCTTTCTCAGGTGGATTAGTGGGGCCAGATCCTGGCACACAGGTGGATGCTCTACAATCCCAACTACATCCCATAAGGCAAACTGCACACACTGCATTTTTCTCTGTTAACAATGGTGTAAGCCTTCTTGTTCCCTCTTTTGGTCTTTCCTCTGTAGATCCACACCTTGCCACAAAGGAATAAGTAGCCTGCACTGAAATTGTTACAGTCTTTGACCAAAGCTGGAGAGTCCCCTTGGCTCACCTCCCTTTGCTTTCCCTGCCCCATGTCCAGTTTACCCCAACTCTAACTTTATTAATTTACCTGGGATTAAAGCAGACAGTTGCTTTGTTTGGATGTTTTCCTGAACAGTAGTAATGACTGAAAATATGTCAAGACACTGAAAAGTCACAATTTTTGGTTTATTCCAGTGATAGTTTTTACCTTACTTTTTTTTTGCTTCTCACGGTTTAAAGTTCCCAAATTCCTTCCTGAAGACCCTATTAGCACCCAATATTTTCTCAGCCTAAGGTGAATTTAGAGGACAGCTATAACATTTTTGTTTCTTTCTCAACAGAGAAATCAGATCTTTTGAAGGCTGCAAATGCAAAGCATTTTCTTGCTAGCTGGGAAATACAGTTGTATACATACATACAAATATATTTTATTCCCATTTGAAACTTTAAATAGCTTTTTTGAAAAGTAGACACCTGTCCATCATAAAGCCAGAGCTGTAGCTGCTTCCTACTTTGTGATTCAGCGATCGCATTAGCTATTTTGAGATATCTTAGGATTTGGAGCTCAGTTTGAATTGTTTATCTCCAAGACCACTACTACTTTTGAAGCCATCACTTGCCATAACTGCTGCTGTGAAAGACTGCCACCATTCTTATTTCCTGTTCTTCTCTTTACTTGTCTGTATTGAAATACATTTTCTTTAGTTTGACCAGTCTGTCAAGCTGTGTGTATCATTCTGTCTGACTTACTTGCCCCTGTTAGTGTTTATTTTTCTGTCTACTTTTCCTTTATCAGGAAAGGTTGCCAGCAGTCACTTCATGAGTATAAAGTGAGCACTGAACTTCAAATAAATATACCTACAGATTGGAACCAATTTTTATATATATTTGCATTCATTTTATATTTACTCTCAGATGATTTATGAATGATGTGAACAGCACAGGGTGACTCAAAATGACTCTTTTAACAGGTCAACTCCTCTGCATGTGACATCTCAAGATCTCTGAGGCATTGCTATCTCAGAGGGCTCATTTTTCAATTAAAACATTACTCAATAATAAGACAAAATCTCTGTAAAATTTCTGTCTATTGTCAAACATACAGACTCAAAGAATGAGAGCTGCAGCAATGAATGGCAAGTGGTTTCGTGCAGAGACCTGCTGGCCATAAAAACACATAGATTGTGACTAGTAATTGCTATCCTGTAATACTGCTGATAAAAATGTTGCAACTGATTTTATGTTCTGGTGCTCTGGGTAGTTAACAAGGATGTTAGAATGACACCAGCCACTTAAAAATTATTCCTCAATGTCCATACGCTTGCTAAACAGAAGTTACACCTGCCTTTGGCTCCCTTATTAAATTTGTAAATTTCAGAACTTTGCATCTGTCATATTTCCTCATTTTCTACTTAATAAATATTGGGGGGTTTGGTTATTTTTTAAAATTTAATTCTTGTTTTGCTTTCATTAGAGCCAAATGGACTTTATGGAAAGTTGTCATCTTTCTTGACTGGAAAACGGCAAACTTTCTGGTCTTGTGACAAGCTGCTCTGAGAAAACTCTCAGTTTTCCTATCAGTCTTTCTCCGCTGTCAATTTCACATGATGTTATCTTTAACTTTGGAAAATCAGCCTTTTTGAAGTGTCACTGGTTGAGATCCTTGTCCATTTTACTGTAGTAAGCCTACTAAGGAGGTGAAACCTGATACATCAGTGGCCCCTGGTTGTAGTCCAGCAGTTCACTTTATTCATACTGAAATTCAGAACTAAAGCTCCTATTGGCTAAAAAAAAATCCACCCAAACAAACCAACAACCCAACAAAAAAACTAAACCAACCTTTTTTTTTGTATTTTGTGAAATCTCCAACATGTGCATACTGACTGAAGTCCTTTTTCTGCAAGTTGAACACTAAGATATCAAAGATTCTAGTTGTAAATCTGGGGTGTTTGATGGATCCCAGACAACACCTTCTTTGAGCTTTGATAGTCACAGCATCAGTCAATGCCTGCTCAGTCTTCCATTGTCCCAAGCCAAGGCAGCTGGACAGCTAGAGACATAGAAAAGAGGAGAAGCCACGAGTGCGGCATCCATACTGAGCAGCTCAGTCAATATCCAGGAGTGAAGGTGACAAGAACCTCTCCAGAAGGCAGTCAACGACTGGTGTTTTGGAAACACCAAAATTTAGAGTTCTGCAAAGCAAAACTCTTCAACCTTCTCCAGGTATCTGTCTTTCCACTACTTTGCCATTTGTAAATAGAAATTTTAACATCATTTTTAAGCCACTCAGCCTAGAGACTTCAATAATGACAATTAAGTGCAATTATTTCTCATCAATCAGTATTTGATTAGTTTCGTTCTTATCTGATTTCCTGCCGTTGACCTCTAAACTACTGAGAAATGTCTCTGTCCATGGTGTTTAACACACTGAACTAGTCTGTTCACAAGAGGTTCAGTTGGATTTCACACCACTCATCTCCCCTTGTGTCTCTGTTTTAACTCAGAGTTGCTTGCTACAGCCATTTCCATACAGGAAGAGAGAACTCAACTCTCACAGCTCAAGCCCATACTAGCTGGGTCAAATTTTAATGAGAGTCAGCCAGACAAAACTAGAAAAAGTCAAGACCTCCAGCTTCCTGCTACCTACACATTCACCTGCTTATCCTTGATTGTCACTCAGCTGAAGCCTCCTCCTGTGACTGGTGCCCTTCTGCATGACCTCTCATCTTTCCATTAAGGACCAACACCACCAGGATGAGAATCTCAGATGACTCATGATCACATTAGCCACTGCAGCCTCACCACCCGCCCACCTCAGCTAAGCAGTTGGACCAGAGCCAGAACCCCACAAAATGTATGGAGATCTGTGCCAGTTGCTTGGCTTTAGCCACAGCAAGAAGTAAGTGCTCTTCCTTCACGTTGTGCAGGTGCCACAGCTGCGGAGGATCTTTAGTGCACTCAGGAGAGTTTTAATGACCCTATTTAGGCCTTTTGAGATACACAGATATTAACTAGAGCCAGACTTTTGAACTATCTGAACAACAACAATTCTTCTTTTGGTGGAGCTTTATTTATGCAAGTATTTCTAATATCTCCAACAATTTATTCTCTAACTGTACACAGACTTTTCCAGGAATAGCAAAGCAGACTGAGCCTGAATTTCTGGTGTAATAAAGAAAAAAATGCTGACATTTCAGGCATTTTTCAACATCATAAAAGAAGAAAGATGGGTAACAAAGCCATTTCCTCATCTAGCACAGATCTCCTTTAAGAAAACATGGCTTAGTCAAACAACTGAACACACTATGAATATTATTCCTCTTAGACCAGAACATCTAATGAAAATGAAAAGGAGTACTTCAGCTCATCCTGTGTAGCTGTCAAAAATTAATTAAAGACATGCTTAGCAAAATGGTTCCTTACTATTCTCCCATCTCCTGTCCTAACTGCAGGGCAGCACTGCTATCTTCTGTATGTGTCTCTGGGGCTACACCATGCACCTATACTGCTGTTCAATGCTCACTGTCAGGCTATGAGAAGAATGTGTGGCTTTTACCTGAGAAAATAATTTATTTATCATATATATAGTAGAACTGCATTCAAATGAGATAGAAACAAAGTCAAATGTAACCACAGCTTTCAGAAAGCTAAGTTTGGGGGTTTTGTTTTTGTTTTGTTTTGTTTTCACACACACAAAAAAATTATTACATCTTCTTTGTGGCCAGACACTTAACAGAAAAGGACTTTTTAATGTATTTTGTTTCTGAAATGAAGAGAATATTTCAAAGTGCTCCCTTTTAATTAGCTCACCTGAGAGAAATATGTAGCAGTCACAAAAGTGCCCCAGTGATGCCCATGCTATTCTCTCCCTCCTTTTGATGAATCTTATTTAATATCCCACATCTCCCGTCCAGTGTTCTCACTCTCTTCCTGTGCAACACCTGTGCTTGTGGGCTAAGAATAGGATCCCTATTCAGAACTGTCACAAAAGCAAAGAACATCTGGGCTTGTACATCCCCAGTACTGTCTGGCAAACTTTATTCCACACTTGCCCATTTCACACTCTTGTCTTTCCAGCCTGCTTGAAGGTTTCTGGGAGCTTTTCACTGCCTTGCTCAGTGAAAACAGGGACAGCACATTTGTCCGTAGGCACTGGAGGGGCAATTTTAGCGGCTGTTAACTAGACCAGCTTTCTTGAGAAGAGTGGTTCTGATTCATCCCTGGTATAATTCTGCTGACTTTAATGGCTTCTTATCGGGGTTGAATTTGGACCCATGTTGTTAGATGTGTGCCTATTAGAATCAGAGTCATTTGCTACAAGGAAACAGTCAACATCTTATTTGCATCCATGCATATCAACAATGCAATTAGGGCAAACTTCTTTGAGAATTGGATTCAGATGGTAATTAAAGAATTGTGTTATGAATTTTAATTTGGCATTAGTGAAGTAAATTATTCTGTATTGCTCTGTTCTCACAGTTTGGGCAGAATACATTATGCTTTGCTTACTGAGACCTTTGAATTAAAAAAAAAAAAAAAAAGCAAAGCCTATTCCTGTGTCCCTAGAACTTAATTGTGTGGAAGAAAGTGAGTTGCATAAAACATTTGCCAGTGATTCAAAGTCAAACAGCGGCAAACATCATTCCTTTGATTCCCACCCACAACTTCGGGACAAAGTTGGACAGGCTGGGGAGGAAACTCCTCTAAGCAGCAATAATTTGCAAGATCTACTAAAAAAGACAACACACAAAAATAGCTACTTTGAAAAGACAGAGGAGACAGATACATTTAAAAAAATAATCAATATCAACATCTACATCACTGATAATGTTGACCTTGGACATTCTGAGCAAATTTATGAAATCATCTGGGGCCCCTGACATACATGTAAAGAGTGTATATATATATATATATATGTATACACACACACACAAAAATATATATACATGCCTATGTGTGTGCCTTTGTGTCTGTAGTTTTGAAGGCATAACCTCCTAAGTAGCACAAACCGTAAGTTTTAGCTGCTGACTTTTTGCACCACTATTGAGTCCAATAACTAGGTGGTGTTCTCCATGTTCCAAACTCTGTGCTAGTAGTTGGCAGGGGGTTTTGAAGAAAGATTAGTAAGAAGAAGGGCAATGACAAGTCTGGCAAAACTATTTGTTGAATGGAAGAAATACAGGTACATGCATGTGGAAAGAAAGGAAGTGTTGGTTTTAGTAGCTGTTAGAGGAATATTTAATGAAACCACAGAAAGTGAACCTCCTCACTCAAGATGCTCAACATGTTTGCAGAAAAAAAATGATCATTGTTCACAGAATTTGCCCTTCATGTAGACAAGATACAAGGCACAGCATGGGAGGAAGAGAATGATATTCCTTCAACATTATATGGCACATGAATATCCTTTATTCAGCTGCATTTCCCTTTGATTCGGGCCTCCAGGCTCCTGCGTCAGCCTTGCCTAGGCACTCCCAGGGGCTGCCCCAGCTAAAAGACCTAAAAAAGGCAAGAGGAAATAAACTATTATATTCAGTCATTCCCTCCAGAAAACAAATTAACCGTCAAACTCCCTTCAGGGACTAAGAGACCTGGCTTCTGTCCTCAGCTGTAGCACTGCTCCCTGGCAGGATGCCCAGAGAGGGTTTGCACAATGAAGTGGGTGAGAGGACAACCCTTCCTTGCTTCCCTACATTACTACCTCTCAGCACTGTAGTGTCTTTCCTTACAGATGCCTGCCTAACCTACTCTTGAGGACTTCTGGTCATAGAGATGCCACATTTTCTCTAGGCAGCCCATCCCTCTATTTCACTGTCTTACTGTTAAAATTTTTATTTCCTCATATTTAGCTGGCATCTTTTTTTTGCAGCAATTTAAGTTGATCAGGCCTTGTCCTTTGACTATTGAGAAAGATTTTCAGGTCCATTTCAAGTCAATAAAGCTGTGCCCATTTCTACAAGCTAAAAGTAGAAAACTAGAAGGTGTTTGAATTTTTTGTTACACAGAAGAAGTGCAAGTCATTTTATGGTTTGGATTTCTTTGTACCAAAAATTAGCCACTAAATTTACAGGGCATCAGACTGTCATACTTAACAGTATTTCTCATTTAGACAGCTGAAGAGCCAAATGTGTCACAAGGATTACACGCTCTCATGAGAAGGAATGTCTCCGTTATTTCCATTATAGGCTTAAATAATCTTTGGATGAGGTCCTGCCCTCATGTTTGTGTAAATATGGATTTGTTCAGCTGAAGTCTGTGGAGCTATATATAACTAATACCTGTGTAAGAGAGGATCCAGCCCAGAATATGTCAGAATATTCTGAGCCCCATGATACTGCCCTGCACCGGCACCATTCTGGCTGGCCCCATATGCCTCCAAGTGTCCTGACAGAGGTATTTGCAACTGCTGTTGGAGTGCTCAGATATGTGCTACAGTAGGAAACAGATGGTAGCTCCATGTAAAATAATATATCCAGAGGTACCCACTGTAATAACACTTCCAGTATTTGTGTCTTTGAGGTAAGCTTACTACAGATGTTAGCCAGAGGACATACTAAGCTTATTCAGCAGATGTCTTCAGGGAAGGTAGATGTTTCACTCCTTAGGAAAACAAAAATATATCACATTTACTCTTTTCTTCCTGAGATTCCTATTTATCTTCAGATGTTACGTGTTGGTTCTTCATGCTCTCTGGATGCAAGCATGGGTGTCCCCTAATTTGCCAGTGAGGTACAGCGAGGTGGGGAGCTGGGAAGGCAGCGGCTGTGGCACCCTGTCTGCTGCGGGTGCCACGGTGAGCGGACAGGGTCCGTCAGGGATAACATCTTTTGTCAGAAGCACGGTGCAATAAAAAGGACAGCAGCGGCAGTCGGTATCCAGCGTGCCCAACTGCCCAGTCCTAAATGCTACATAACATTAAAAAGTAACAACAACAAGAACAACAACCACGCTATGCTGTCCCTCCTCATTAACTTTTTAAAACTTCTGCTCACTTTGCGGAATCACCACTCTATCGCGTGGTCAATAATGTATGAAATGAAAAACTCCTGTCCAGCCTGAAATGAAAAAAGCAGAGAGATTTACAGTAACTGCTTAGTGCTATTTTTGGTAGCCCTGAATTCAGACACAGTAAAATCCAAGTGAAAAGAGAGCAGAGGCAAAAAAAAAAAAAAAAAAAAAAAAAAAAAAAAAAAAAAAAAAAAAAAAGAAGAAATTAAAACAAAAAAAGTGATTAAATATTTTAAAGACAGTTGCAGTGAGAGAGGTTTTTATATTTCCTCTTTCTTAATTTCTTTTACTCTTTGTCGCCTGCTCATAACAGAGCCAAAGGCTAGAGAAAGCAATGTTCATTTTTTTTCTTCATTTCCTTTTTAAAATGAAGTTGTTGCTCATGAAAGATGTTTCTCTGTGCTAGCCCCCAAGACCCAGAACTAGGAGTAAATGCACATCTTCAATGCATCTTCCCATCATAGCAATCTCCTTGACTTATTAACCATTTCCCTGTTAGGCTTAGCTGAAGCATCTGTCCAGAGGTAGAACATGGCAGGATTTTCCTGACTGTGTTCAGGACTCCAGGGCTGGAGAAATACTTTGCCCTATGCGATTAACACATTCATGTAATGCATGGAGAACAATAAAGAAATATCTTCCTAGCTCTTTCCCCCAAGGATTAGAAAGTGCTTAAGATTTGGCAGAGCAGGCTAACTGAAAGAGGGCAAGTGGCATTTTCAGAAGCAGATTTACAAAATAATGTGCTTAGCCATCATGGCATGCTGTTTGTCCCCATCGTGGCTCTTCCTGCTGCCGCTGCTACTGAATTCTCTTGCCAAGGGAACAGCACTGACAGATAAACACACAGCATCTACAAAGTCTAATTTGGTTACAAACGTCCCAGGGAAGCTGGTGCTGACCCACACCTATTCTTGCTAACGTAGCCTGCTTCATTGCTAGGGCTCCTTCCCCAGGCAGTTCCAGCTTTAGGACAAGGTGGAAATCAGTGTGGAATTGCAGCAGCGAACAGCTTCTTCACCTTATGACAACTCACAGCAAATTGGTGTAATCTGCATTTCCAGCTCCAGGAGTTGCTGAGCAGAATTAATTGTAAATTACTTCTAGCCTAGTTATAATCTAAAATACCTCTTAGTTTTGGCAGTAGAAAGGAACCGCACTTTCTGTATAAAGTCAATGCCTATAAAACAGAAGAAGGCAAAGCATGATCAGTGTGGTGAGCCGGAGATAAAACAAGCTCCTTGGCACTGGGCAATGGCAGAGGAAGTCTGTTTCCTCCCTGATAGCTAGTCGAACATTGTTACCCTAAGCTGGGCTGGTTCTCCTCCCACCAGGCTGTTCATATACCATCTGTCCGTGCTGAAAATTATCAGGAGCATTATGTTGCGTCTTCACTTATTAAAAGGCTGAATGCAAACTTTCCAGAGCATACAGAGTTTTACAGCTTACTGCACCAGAAACTTTATACCATTATGTCTGGCAAGGCCCCTGAGTCTCTGTTTTAATGCCTTGGAAATGCGACAAAGTAGAGCAAAGAAAGAGCAAAATAATATGTGAAACTTTAAAATCAGGATCCACAATCTTTTCCTGTTTCCCCCCTTCTTTCCTATAAAAGTAGAAACAAAACAAATTTATACTTATATTGCATTTTTAAGCAAAGGACTGGGTAAAATCTTTCCCACAAGCATTTTGTCTATGCTGCCTTTGAGGAACGGAAAACCTTCAGAAGAAAACCATAGTGTTGGCACTTTTTCTTTCCCCTCAGGTCCCACATCAAAATTTGCTTCCACTAAAATGTGAACAGAGCAGAAAACCATCTTCAGATACCTCATAGATAAGAGGTGAAATGCAATTCTTGCTATTAATATTTAAGAATCACATATACCTCCTGGTGTTAAAGCACTCTATTACCACCACCAGTGTCCTCTTTCCTTTGATGGACAAGTTGGCATTTCCTGCAGTAATGACGTGACAATATGCTGACTTGACCTATATCTTAGATGGTCCTACAACAAAATTTACCATATTAGAATAATGCATATGTGAGTTTAGATTCAGATCTCCATGTGCACCTCCAGGGTGGACAGGGGAATACAGAAAGAGAACAGAAATTACTCACTTCTGCTCATGAAACAGAGAGACAGCAAATGCTGGGCATAGGGCTGAGAGTGTGGGTATTCAGGTCACTGCTTCAACCATTGTCTTTTCCTAGTATCTTGAGAAAGATATTTTATTATTCCAGAATTAAAATCACTCTATACTGACTCGTTTCATGGAACTGAAAATAGAATATAAATTTGGCAAAATGCCTTTAGTAGCTCTAGAGCAACTTTAAAAAGTGGGAATGGATGAATATCAGTTTATTGAAATCTATCACTGATCACTGTATTTTGAAATACTGTGGAACCAAACAACAGGTCTCCCTCCTGTTAAATAATCTTTTGAAATGTTCTACTCTATGTGAAGATGTTAATTTATTTATTTTTACGGAAGACTAGATCCTATTCTTTATCCATTTCACCCTCAAAAAAATTCAGAAGAGCAGACATATTTTAAAATCTTTCTATAGCATGGGAGAAATCTTGCTCTATAAGTATTTTGTAATGGTCTTCACAAAGGGCTGATTTTCCTTGGTAAACTTCCCGGTGGCTCCAATTAAGGGTGAGGTTTTGGAAGCTGTCCAGGCAGTGTTAGGACAGTGCCTTTGAGGGACCTCACTTTAGTCTGCACAGGCACTGCATGTGCAGTAGCCTTTCTGGCCAAGCATGGCCCACAAGAGGCTCATCTTCCCTAAAGCCTTCATTGCTCAGATTACCCTTCTCTGTTTATTCAATTTTTGCTTCTCACCCAGATCTGCCACAAAGTACACAAGCATATGTTTTTCTGAGCCAGTCTCTATTATTTTACAAAACCCAGTGCAAAACATACAGGAATTGATTGTGGTAGCTGTCAAGCCTGCAAGTGATTCAAGCATGTTTGCCCTTTCCTTCACTGCATATTTGGGTGTTATATAAATACAACAGGAAATGTAAAATGCAGGTTAAGCAAGTCATTTTCAACACTTCTGTTTTTTTTTTTTTCTGATTTGTGCCCTGTTCTGGCACCTTTTTTGAAACCACTTTTTGTCTGTCAGCTAGTGTTGGAATATCTGCATGTTTGAAAGCCAAAACAATAGGTTCTGCTGTCCGTGTTATCATCTTTATCAAAATCAAGTATTGAATCAGAACCAGGACCCATCCAGGTTCTTCAAAAACCATACTAGACACATTCCTCATTAGGCATCTGTTTATTCCAAAACACAAACACACAGGGGATAGAATTAGATAACACTTTTCTGGCTTACTCAATGGGTTAGACTTAGTAAATATGGTACTCGATTTTCAACCGATTCTACCATCTGTCAGCAAACTTATTGCTTTTAGCAGGGGTTTTTCTTGTGATAATTTCTGGGATTTTTTTCCCCCCTCTGTTGTTTTCATGAATATACATGGCCACAAAGTTTAAGGAAAAAGTAATACAGAAAAATTAATTAATCCACAAAATCTGAATAGTGCAGGTTAGGTTACAATCAGAAAGTAAAAAATCAGAAAGTTATAATCAGAAGGTGTTTTGTAAACTGTTATTAAAAAGCAGAACAGAAAAAAAAAATATGCATGAAGAAACCTCTGATTGTTTTCCAGGTGTGTCTAAATGTCTTTGTCAGCTACTGGGTGAATGGTGTGTGTGCAACACAGAATGCAGCAGCAGTAGTAGTGTGCATGGGCAGAGACCGGTGCAAGAAGAACAAACAGCGGGGATGAAACAAGCCAACCAGAAAACTGGTTAACTGGAACCCAGTTTTGTGAGAGTACAAGCACAACATTTCTTTTATGTTTTCATGCTGAAAAAAAAAAAAAAATTAATATACCTCAGGCCCATTCTGATGCTAAGGAGGGGCAGAAGTAAATCATGACAGCAAATTCAGAGGTGTGTAATTGTGCTCCTGACTGTTGCAATGCGCTGTTGTCACCCCAGCTAGAAGCAGTCTAGCACACCTTGTTAGTTTGCACACAGCATTGTGGTGATGCCCATTCTCCCTGGAGCTAGGATGGGCTCCTCTGGTTTGAAGGTCCTGCAACAAGCTCCCCTGTTGTAGATATGTAGATCCAAGGTGTAGAGGTGTTGTTTCTACACTATCAGCTGCCTGGCATCTTACAGGCAATACTGTGTTGCTGTTGGAGGGCTTGATGCGTATTGCTACCTGGAAAGATATCTTGGCCTCATCCAACAGAATGGAAGGTTTTGCCATAATTTCCAGCAGGTTTCTAGACTCACTTCTCGACATACACATTGTATGTTTAGGGAAGATATGAGCTTTTGGAAGGAAGGGCTAAAGGAGAATGAAGACCCAGTCAGAGACACTGGTGATGGTGCTGGGTTAAGCAGTGACTAAGGAGTCCTTTGCACACAAGGACATTCATTGCCTCCTCAGGAGTCTCCAGTACCAGAACTGCATTGCAACGATTCCTCTCATTTGCAGGAAGAGGCTACTCTTGAGGGGGAGAGAGGACAACAGGGAGATCTTGTGCCTCCCCTCCCAGTTTCAGCTGGTCCTGGTATACAGTTTGTCAGTCAACAGTACTCTGCACTTTCTTCATTAATAGTTCCAGGCTGAGTTTGCCCCTCTGACCAAAGAAAACCCTTTTAGCCCAGGAATAAAAGAAAAGAGCAAGGCATGACTTAGCTGTAGACAGCTTGTGCAGAAGCATCAGCCTGCTGAGATTTGAGAAATTATTAATGTCAGGGAAATAGACTTGGGGAGAAAAATGTCAGATAGTCAAAGAGTCCTTACAAGTAGATGCATCAGTATATCCACAGCATTAAGCACCATTGGAGCAGGAAAACCCAAAACTTCTAACAATTTGTACATTGTGTGATGAACAAAAGTACCAAAAGTACACAATTGAGATAACAATTAGCACCAGGTATAAAAGATCGGTCCAGGGGAGGAATAGGAAGATTATAGGAATGATCATGAGACTGAAAAATGGTAAGAAAAGGCAAAGTGAAGAATGCATAGAGGTGTGAATGAGATGCAAGATAAATGGGAGGACAAGTTTTGTATACATAAAAAAACAAGAGATGGCACAAGAAGTGGGATGAGAGATAGAAGAAATAAGACTGTTGAAAGTGATGACACTGTAAAAAGAAAATTTATTTATTTATTTATTCCTGTGTTTGAAAAATGTGATGGAGTAATAGTCAGATATTTATTTTCTATGGGAAGAAAATATATCATAATAAATCAAGACTGCATCCAGGTTGAAGTCAATAAAAAGAGGATATCAGAAGACTTAAATTAATTGCCAACATCAAAGACCCATGCCCTATTCATGAAAAAAAAAAGTGGGGGAAGGGGGAAAGAAGGAAAAATGAAGTTATTTTAGCAAATGTACTGCATTTAAAAACTCTTTAAAATATGAAGAAAATTAGTCAGTTAAATAGAAGTTATCAAATTTAATGCTTGTACTTTTAAGAAGGGATTTCATCTGACACCAAGAAACCATTGCTTTTATTGAAAACAACACTGGGAAAAGTAATCAAGTGAAGATAACGTTGGATGAAAGTACTGTCAGAGAAAATATTGGGGAAAACTTGTAAGAGAAAGCTATAGTGACAGTTCTTGTTTCAGTTACAGCAAGCATTATAGACTAAATAAAGGCAGTAGACTGCAAACCTCCCAGCAGGATGTCATGGTCAAAAGACCTAATACAAACCATTCATGGGTGAAAAGGGAAATAGAAAGCAGAGTTATAGGTATTAATATACCTATGTAGTCAGTAGAGGCAATAGCACTACTGGGATAGACTCTTTCTGCTTACTTCACCTACACTTATACAGGACAGTAGAAGATTGGAGAGGTCTTAAATTGCAGGCACATGGATGCTATGAGAAGTGGAGGACATTCATTGGCTTGAGGGAGGGAGTGAGCAGCCTATTTGGAAGCTGAAGTGAGCTTTCCATATTCTCTCTGCAGAGAAAAACTTCTGAGGGCATTAAGTTATTTAATCTTGCACATTGAAACATAACAGGATGCAGTGGTTGGAGGCTGCCATCAGTCAAGTTAAAATTGGATTCAAACAGTGTATATTTTTCACAGCAATAGTAATTAACCACCAAAAATAGATGACCAGTGGCTGTGGACAACTCTTGGCATTCAAATTCAAGACTGCAAGTCTTCATAAGAGAAGTGCTGCACCTGAGGAAGTGGTAGTCCACACTGACCTAAGAATGGCTGGATAAAACTCTGTAGTTCAGCTCATACTGAGCATCAAGAGAGATGTCCCTTCTGGTGTGAAAATGTATAAATCTATATAATACCTGTCAAAATTCTGAAAGAGGTAACAAGCTTCCCACACGGCAACTGCTGACAGATGATGGTGGAAAAGGAACAGTGTTTGTAACAGAGCTCCCTGAAAAAATGCTTGATGTAATAGATTATTGTGTCAGGAAACAGAGAAAGAATATTGGACTTCAGAGTGAGTTACTGGGAAAGGGGATTATCGGAGCGTCAGAAGCTTTATTATTAGGGGAAAGGTTTGTTGTGTTTATTTATTAAAAGGTTGTTTAGTCAGGCAGTGGTATTTGATGATGATACCAGGCTTGGAGAAAGGCAGTCAATAATAAGGCAGAGTGGATTACAGTTGAAGCTGGTGCTGATATACTACAGACAGCAAGTGAGATAGACAGATCAGTGTGTAGTAATTGATTGTAAAGAAATATAAGGAGATGAAGGACTAAAAGGGAACAAGCATCCTCAGCGGGAGTAGTTGAGGGGGGCAAAAAGGCTAAAACAGAGCTATAAATTAAACGCTAATCCCTTTGACAGTGTTTGTTGCAGTTATTAACTAAAATGTAGAAAAGTATAAATAGCTTTGAGAGAGACATCCTTGAGAGGAATTTCAACAAGATCATGTATAAGTCCTGAACACAGGTACTAAATTACCTCATTAGTAACAAAAATGTTACAGAATCACTTTGTATAAGTAGCAGCTGAAGAAATTTAGTCTAACCTGCTTCAGTAAATGCAAAAAAAAGACCACAGATGTACTTGTGAGAGCCACGGTTTCTCTCAAGTGCTGATGCGCAGACCTGGAGTGAATTCAGACCTTCAACAGTTACAAGAAAGGTTAACGCAGAGTGATTTGTGATGGCTTCTCTTACCAAATAATTGATCTTACATTCTCATGAACACTTGTTTCTTTAAGCAGCAGAGTCTGGCTTGAAGAATAACAACCAACTGAAAACAGACTAAGTAATATTTAGTACAGATATTAATGCTAGAATTATGTCTGGAAATCATACTCTGACTGCTTATCACAGTTTTCCTGGGAGCATCAATTTTAATCCAGTGGTTCCTTCCAAGCAACATTCAGTGGTCAAAAGGTGCCTTGAGGCTGAGGGTAGCGTGATGGTGGATTTCAGCTATGATCCTTCCTGAGATCCTGTATGAAATTTTTCTAAAATTTGGTATATTCCTAAAGGTAAGGAATGAGCATGTATAATCATAGAATCCTTTGGGATGGAAGAGACCTTTAAGATCATCAAGTCCAACCATTAAGCCAACACTACTAAATCCTCTGCTAAAACAGAATCAGAATCGGAATCTGTCAGGGTTGGAAGGGTGTCACGAACCGAAGATGGGAAATCCCCTATTTGCGACATTGCAATAATCTCCCCCTCCAATAGGGGGGGCTTCAGACGAGACATAGTGTCCGTCTCCCAAGGGTAGGTCGAAAACACCCTTTCCCACGCTCCCAAGGTACCACCGAGATCAAAGATCACTAAACAGATTGCTTAATTTATTAAGAAACAACATCAATCACAATCTAAGGTTCCAGAAAGGAAATATATATACATATATTACAACAGGAAAACCAAGGGGGGGGAGGATTAGTGAAAGGAGGGGACTCAGCCCAAAAAGACTAAAAAAACTAAAGGTCCAGGGAAGAAAGGGTTGCTGTCTCGTGGGACAGAGTGTGGGTGTTTACCCACACTCGGGTTACCAGCTCGGTGTCCAATCTGCGAGGGTAGGAAGTCGCAGGGGTCGGTGGGACTCTTCGTCCTTGACGGCAGTCGGGAGTCCCGAGGTTCTCCGGAATGTGCAGTCCCCAGCAGCACGGCAATGACGTGGTCGGTGGCAGTACCGGCAGTGGCGGCAGTCTGTGTCGCGGTGGGCGGTTCCGCACCGAGAGCAGCGGCGTGCACCAGACCCCTGGCGCCAGCCGCAGGCAGCCCTGGCAGGCGGACGGCAGCGAAACCCAGTTCTGTGCCATGTTGGGGGGTGCCGGCTGTCTATGCCGCAAGCGGCTTGTGCTCAGGCGGGCAGGAACCGCGCACGTGGGGCTCCGCGACAGCGGGCACCTGGCAAGAGGGGAACGCGGCTC
>NW_008631407.1:430-17153 GCF_000691845.1 Merops nubicus | reverse complement strand
CCTCCCTTCGCCCCCGTCCCCGCCGCGGCGGCGAGCGGAGCCCCTTAACCTGCCGCTAAAAACCCGGATGTCTGTTTGAAAAAGTCCAAATTATTGTCTCCGAGGCAGCAATGGCTCCAAATGGGGCTTCCTGCGGCTGGCTGCTTGCTGGGTTTTTTTTAAATTTTTTTTCTCTTTTTTTTATCCCCTACAATGGAATGAAGTTTTGCGGATTGGGATTTTTGCCTCCTGTCTCCTCTCTGCTTTATCGGAGTGGTTTTTTGAAGATTTACCGGTCACAGGGAGAGGTTAAACGGTTTTAATCGCGTTGTTCCCCTCCCTGTGAATGGAGACGCGGGTTTGCTGCCCCTCAGGGGAGGTGATTTTTCGGGTGACGGATCTCATCGCTTCCTTTCCCCCCCACCTTGGGTCGTGGTGTTTCACAGCAGGACTCAAACTCCCTGCTGGTGCATCCTCAGCCAGCTCCTGGGCTTTGAAATGTCTCTGGAAGCCGTGAGGATTTCCTCTCCTCCTCCAGAGATTCCATGGAATCTCTGAGGAGGTTTTTGGAGCTGGTGTGTGAGTAGGAATTCGGATTGCTGGGTAGCCACAGATCCAATTCCTATTCCCCGAGTCAAAGCCACTCCAGCAGTGCTTCTCCTCGCTGTGATTTTGGAAGGAAGGTTTCAAGTGAGCTGCAGGCACTTAGAGCTCTTCCTAAGCACTCTTCCTGTCCGTTATGACCTCAAACGGAAGCCTGAAACTTTCATCTTGTGTCCAGAGGACCAAACTGAAAAAAACAAACTTCAAACCCCCTCCAAAACTCCTATTTTTCTAGGAAATGTGCTCGGCTGCTGCTGTTCCAAGTGCCTAAGCCACCGGGAGATGCTCAGGGGGAGGTGTCTGTGTATTTGTAACTTTGAGCCATGTGGATTTTTCCTGGTTTTTCTCTACCTGCCAGCAGCGAAGCCTTAAAAATGAGAAATGACCCAACAGCGAAGGGGAGGGGGAAGAACATCCCCAGGCACAAAACCCTCGGGGTTCAGGTGCAGTTCTAGTGCCTGCATCCAGTCTTGGCCACATCCTCCAGCTCCTTCTGTCTGTCTGTCTGCTTGCCCTCCTTCTGCAAAGCAAAAAGGATTCACTGTTTTTTTAAGAGAGATCCTTTTTTACTTGCTCTGTGGCACCTAAATCTCCTATTAGGGGCTTTTTGGTGAAGAGTCAGTTCAGAAATGACTGGGAAGTGGAAACCAGCAACTCCTGTAAATCACCAGCACGGGGAGGGGGGTTTGCTTATTGTTCTGGAAGTGATGTAAAGTGGCTCCTTAAAGACACCAGCATCATTTTAGGGCTTTGGGGAAGCCCCCAATACCTGTGCAGCTTAAAGCTCTGCCCATCTGCCCTTGGCCAACACCATCCTGGGGCAAATAGAAACACTTGAGGCAAGGAAAAGCAGAGAGGTGGCTTCATTTGATGAAATTTATTGGATGATGTTATCTAGGGCATGATAGATTTCTCTATTTCTTTTTTTTTCCTCTGTTTCTTGCTGTGTTTGCACCACGGAGCTCCCCCCTCTCAACTGTAGCAGGAAAACATGCCAGTGAAGACATTAGTTCTGCTTATTTTCCTGCACCACAGTTCCTGCCGTGGGTTGTTGTCGCTAGGCTCTGGTTTAAGCTGCTTCAGAGATGTTTTGGAGGGTTTTTTTTCAGGTCCTTGTAATGAACAAAGGATGTTTTTACCATTTTCTTAACACTGTCTTTGTCTGACGTCAGCACCTTGCTCATTATGCTTCCTGACTGTGCTCAGTTGGGGCTTTTCTCATGGATTTTGTTTGTAAACAGATGGAAACTGAACTATTGTGCCTGATAAAAATGGGTTTCCTTGAGTAAGTAACTCCTGGCAGAGCCCTCTGTGGGTGCTGAAACACTTCATGCTCACTTCAGGTCTTTCCCAGTCGATTTTAACGAAGCTCAACCACCTCGTGCCCCCTTAGGATGAGAGAATCTGATAAAAAACAGACTTTTTGACGTTGAATTCCAGTTTGCTGAGAACACTGCAGGGTTTTCTGGAGTTTTTAACGTGTTTCCCGTGCCTTGCAGGGCTCGGGGCGATGGTGGTGCCTGGCAGCGCCCCCCTCATCCAGCAGGACCCTGCTCTGGAGCCCGGGCTGGGACGAGACCCCTCGGAGAACTCTGCCATGGGCCCCGCCGCGGAGCCGCCCCCCGGAGGGGTTGGCCAGGAGCTGGAGGAGGTGCGGAAGCTGCGGGAGCTGGTGAGGAGGCTGGAGCTGGAGACTCAACCCCCGGGGATGATGAAGAGCGGCAGGGGGCCGCGGGGGCAGGGCCAGCTCTGCCCTGCCGGGGGTGGCCGTGGCTCGGGGCTGGGGCTCCCCAACGGCGAGTGGCACATCCTGGCAGAGCTGCACCCCCAGCTGAGCCAAACGGCGGCGGAGGAGGAGGAGGAGGAGGAGGAGGGGGAGAACGACTGCTTCCAAAAAGACCTGGATGCCCAAAGGCAGCAGCGAGGCGCCTCCGAGGAGCTGTCCTCCGACACGGCTGGAGGGGAGGAGGGGGAGGGCAGCAGATGCTCCTCACCCGCGGGCACAAGGAGGGGCACAAGGAGTGGCACGGAGCTCCTGGGAAGCTTGGTTCTCTCAGGCATCGATCCCACGGGGAAGATAAATGAACAAAACCCTGGTGGAAAGGGTGGAGGTGTGGAAAGCCTGGCGGGCGAGGCGGATCTGGAGGAGGTGAAGGTGTTAGAATTCAACAGTTGCCACGAAGAGGAAGACAGCTGGTAGGTACCTCACAGCTCCACTCACTGAGGGGACCTGGGCTGCTGCTGCTGCCCTGGGGGGGTTCTCTTTTTAGGGGTGACAGAATTTTTTGAGGGTCTTAAAGTGGTTTCCACACAGTGGTTTGGTTTTTAGCAGCAAGAACACAGTTGTTGTGACCAGCTGGTTTTAGTTTTAGGAACACTGTGCCAGAGTGTTGTTTAAAACACACACACACACATATATCAGGTTCACTTGTCTTTCCCCAGATCTTCCTGCTGCTGTAGCAGGCACAGAAAATTGCTTTGCCCTGTTAGTTTGTGGAACAAATAACAGAGTTTTTAAACTTTGTCTTTCACTAGCAAATACTGTTTTAAGTAAGAATTCTGTAAAACACAATCTGAGCCCTTAGACCATGTGGAATTTGTGGCTTTGGCTGGTATGTAGGAAGAGAAATCATTTCCCCTCCCTGAACTCTCTCTCTCTTTGCAGTTCACTTGTTTCTTTTGTGTGGAGAGTGAACTGAAAGAGATCAATGATGTCATCCTGGAGTGACCTCTGGAGGAGACACCACTTCACCAGCAGCCTTCTTTAGGCCTGGTTTTATACAGATTCATTCCCCTCGCCCTCCCAAAGCTAAAGCTGGAGGCTCATTCCAGCTCCTGCAAAGCTCTGCCTTGAGATTTCACCTGGAATTGTTAATTTTGAGACTTTTCTGTCTTTAAAAAAACAGCCTCAGGGATCTGCTGGTGGTGTTCCAGGATTGTGTGGCTTAGAGATGAGTGTGGCCACAAAGGCAGCACTGCAGAGTGGCTGCTGCACATCAAACTGACCTGAAACTCTAGAAATTCATTAGCCCAGGTCTAAATTCAGGGTTATATTAAAAATATGATTTTCCTCACAAAACCCTCTCTATTTTAAGAGCCAAGCATTGGATCACTGACACCTAAACAGTGTTCTGAGGAGTGTGCAGCACAGTCAGGAGAGAGTGCACCCAGAGGCTCCATTCCTTGGCCTCTCCTGGAGCTGGTGGCTGATGAGGTGGTTCTTTAGCAGGCACTCACTACACCCTGTAGGATCTTGGTGGGTTGGATAGCTCTGTTGCCTTGTCAAATTTGGTTCCTGGAGGCTGCCAGCTCCAGGAGAGGTGCCCCAAGGAGCTTTAATAACAGCAGCGTTGGGGAGTTGTTGTGCAAGTCCAGTTTTATCTTGAGTTATCTTTGTGTTGCATTGCTTCATCTGTTTTCTCTTCCTCACATCAAACCTGGTAAAACAAGGAGGTGTTTTTGTGCTGGCTTCTGGTTCTAGAGCTCTCCAGCTACACTGGAGCTGTGGGGTGGGTGATGAGTGTACAGCACACACACGGACTCTGTGCAGACATTCCTGCCTTCCTCTCAGCAGGGGCAGAAAACAGGACCTGAGATTGTTTAAAAACAAACAAAAACCCAACCCCAGCACTCCAAGGAACCTCCTCTTCATGCTGTGTGGATTTGGGATCAGCTTTAACAGGGTGGCTTTGCTGACTGGGGGGAGTTTGCACTGCCCAGGTGGAGGCAATGTCCAAACAATGTATTATTCAGAGTGAAGAACTCACTGTGTTTGCAGCTCCAGCCCTTTGATTAATATTATAGATCAGGAAAAACCCTGTAGCTAACACTGGAACACATCATGTCCACACTGGTGCTTGGGGTTTTTGGTGGTTTCTGAGACATTCTCAGTTGCTGGTGACTTGATGAACTTTAACAGCCTGGCACTTTGGGTTTGCTGCCCTTTTCCTCACTCATCCAGCAGAGGGGATGATGCTTTGTACCTTAAAAGTTACCAAGCACTCACTTTGTGTTCTTTTAAAGTGTAGAAGGGTTTAAAACAGGGTGAGGAGGTTTCAAAAAGAGAGGCTTTGAGTCTTACAACTTCATGCCATTCTGGTTTTAAGCACAGGTCCCAACTTTAGGGTAATTTCTCTCCTGATGTTGTGCTTACACCCTGTGACTTCATAGCAGGTTTGGGACCTCCAGTAAAATCTACCACATGGATTTTTGCTTCTTGAGCTGCAGTGGCACCACCAAAACCTGTTGGCTGAGGAGGGTGAAGGTGGAGGCTGAAGGAGCAGGGCAGAGGAGCTCTCAGGAGGAGCAGCAGTCTCAGCTTCTGCACCACTTTGAAATCATTTGGTTTACTGGGTTCCAACTCAGTGGAGGCAATGTCCAAACAATGTACCAACATCCCTGTGCCAGGAATTCACCCACATCCCTGTGCCACTGCTCCAGCCAGGGGGAGAATTTTAACTTGGAATTACAAAGAAACAATTCAGATTCCAACCCCCTCTGAGCTATAAATTGGTCTGATTAAGAGAAAGAAACAGCAGAAGTGAAAAGGCTTAAACTTTTTCAGTGCTCTTTCTCCTTTTGACTGGATTAGGCTGTTTTAGTTCCATCTCCTCTGGTGGATTACACTCTGTTCATGCCCCACGTTGAACAACTTCAGGTTTTCTCCTCCATGGAAGGAAGGAAGGAAGGAGGGGAGACACCTTCAAGTGTTGCTGGTGCTTCAGATCTTGATCCCAGTGTCAAAACTGCCAATGGTTTAACACAGGGTGTCAGAGAAGCTTTTATCTTCTGCTTTTTTTAATTAACCCCCCAGACCACACCACAACAATCAAGCCAATCCATGGGACAGAACCTTTCCTGCAGGTTTCTTTTAACCAACTGAATTCCTTCTGGAGGGAGGTGTAAAATACACTCTCTGTGGAACAAGTGGTGTTTTTTGCAAGCTGAGAAAGTTGTCAGAGTATTTTTCTAGATTCTTGAGGTTTATTTAAAGCAGTATTTTCAAAAGTAACCACCACCAGCCATCAGCTCCCAGAAATACTCCTGTCACACTGTCCCCAGAAGAGAGAGAGCATCTCTACAAGATGTTCTGCTTTTAGCACATGGGGCTATGTCAGAATAAATCCCACAAATTTATTTTTGAGTGCCTGATGGAGTAAGGCTCTCATGTTGTGCTTGCTGCAGATCTAAAGCTCCTCAGCTCTTCTCAGAGCTGCATTTAACAAAATCCTTTGTATGGGAAGGTGAAACACACACGAGTAAACAGGAACCAAAGGTGCTTTTTCTCCAAGTTTTTTGATCTCAGGATTTCCTCCCAGAAGCTGAAGAAAACCTCATGCATGTTTAATAAGGCATGTGGTAGATGAAATTGAGACTGTATGCCCAAATGTTTGCTTTCTGAATTTTGTATGAGGCCTGGTAACTCTCTCAGCAACTCCTCAGCTGTGATCTGCAGTTGGACCTCATGGCATGCCCCAGTGTGACTGCTCCAGTGCTCAGTGCAGGCACTCAGCCTGGCAAATCAAACACCCTGAGAGGCTGAAACCACCAGAAACAAAGTTTTTGGAAGGTTTTGCAGGGTTTGAAGTGGGGCAGAGGGAGTTTAGCTTGTTGCAGAACCCTCTGTCAGAGGGAAGCCTCGTGTAGGTCAGCCAGAAACGGGCTCCAGTGTCACCCTGGTTTTGGTGGCTGGCCTGGGGAGAGCCTCTGCTGGGAGGTGACTTTGGGTTCTTGGTGTTGTGTCTGGAGAAAGGCTCCCTGCTTCTTGTGTTGTGGTTTGTCTGCTGGTGGCGTGCTGTGCTCCCAAAAAATAAGGCAGGCTGGTGTGTTCTGAGAAGTGAGGTGGTGAAGCCTCTTGAGCCCTTCCCCAAAGCTACTGAGGAAGGAAAAGAGTGAAGCTGCCCCTGCAAAATCCAACCAGAAATCCTCATTTTTATAGTTGCCAGTGAGTGCTGGGGAAAATGGAGGTGTGCTTATCTAATGGAGTCTGATAAAAACATAACTGAGACCTTCTCTTATCTTATATGTCTGAAAATATAACTGAGATCATCTCCTATCATATATATATGAAAATATACCTGAGACCATCTCAAGTTTTTTTTCAGGAAAATGGGATTCCTGGGGCAGAGCAGGGGGATGGGGACCTGCTGGGAGCAGGGAACACTGCTCCACGTGCAAGCAGCTCCCACAGCCCAACGTGTGTCACCCTTCCCAGCTGACCCCATCCTGCCCCAGCCACGAGCAGCAGCCTGGAAGGAGCTGTGCAGGACCTCAGCTCCCTCAAGCAGAGCAGGATTTTTCTCCCTGAGCCCTAAATACTTGCAGAATGGGGTGACCTGCCCTGAGGAGGCTGTTGGCCTCTTTCTTGTCTGGTGGTTTTATTGCTGGTCTGAACTGTAAAATAAATGCAGGGAGTGAGCTAGGACTTGGTTTTCTCTGTTTGATTGGATCTGAGTGGTTGCAATGCTCAGTTGCCTGTGCAGAAAAGCAGAGAGATGCTCCTGGGGCTTTCACACAAGAGAACCTTGCACATGCAGAGAGATGTTTGTGTTCCTCAGCCTTTATTTTGTCAACACTAAATTAGCTTTTGGATTGTCTTTATTTGCAGGTGGTTTTGTGTAGGGCTTGGTATGAAAAAGCTTTTGTATGAGAGGTGGCTAGAGGGGCTGGATCTCTAACCCCTCAAGGAGATGGGTCTGGGCAGGAGCAGGACTGTGAGGATCTGCAAAGCCATGAGTGGCACGAGGAGAGGCAGCAGGGAAGAATTCCCACCCCCATAACCAGGCAGGACCCAGAGCACACAGCAGGTGATGGCTCCACAGCTAGAGGGTGGAGATGGTCCCTCACCCAGCACATCACCCCACCTGGGACTCAGGTGCTGAGGGTGCTAAAAGCAGGAAGGAATTCAAAAAAGGGGTTGGGTGGATTCACTGAAAAATTCTCTGGGAGCTGTTGCACCCAGAGATGCTCCATCTGAGAGCCCCAAATTGCCAAGCTGGGAGGGTCCAGCAGAGCTCTGCTGGTTATAGAGCCCTACAAAGACTTGAGGTCCTCAAGTTGGTCATCTCAGAGCTTACTCTGCTACCTGCCAGTCCTCCTGAGATCCTTTGGATGACTTCAGGAGAAGATTCAGTCTCTGTTTCTAGCAATGAGTTCATGGCACAGTGAATTTAACACAAGCAGCTGAAGCTTCCTTGGTTGGTCTCTAAAGCTGAGGTAGGGTAGGGCAGTCTGTTGGTTTTGTTTCTCTTCTCACCTCTTTCATTGTTTTGATGGATTAAGATCTTGTCTCAGTCTCTGTTCTTCTCAGTGACATGCAAGGATTCAAAACTTAAACTTTTAGATCTACACAACACTGATTTTTTTTTTTTCATCACAAAAGCTGTGTTGCTAGATAGAAAAAAGGATTTAAACAGGGAGAGGTTGTTGTTGTTGTTGGGGACTTTTTGACTTCAAAAACACAAATGTGAGATAAGTAAAACACTTGAGCTGCTTTTCAGCCTGGCTCTTGTACCCCTTGAACTTTCTGTACTTGAGGTGAATCCTCTGTGTGTCAAAGGGACTGTGGCATGCTCCCAGCTGTTGGGGACATTCAGGGGCTTCCAACAGAGGGGTTTATCCCTGAAATCTGTGAGTAGCCTCCTGCTGCTCGTTGGGTGGCTGGAGAGCTGCTGTCAGAAGCCAGGAGACAGCTCTCTGCAGCAGAGCAATAGGGGGGGGAGCTCCAGAGCTGGAGGAGGGGGAACAAAAAAGACATCTGCAAGTGGATCCCCCTGAATCACAACTTTGAGGCAGCTCCTGGCCAGGCTGTCTTTGGCATGAGGTGGTTTTGGGGGGGCATGGAGGGGGCAGGAGGGGTGATGAGTGATGGGGGCTGTACCAACAGCTTCACTTCCATCAGGTGCCCACGTTCCCAGTGTAGCCATCCTCAAGTGAATGCTACTGGTGCAACAGTAAACTTTGTGTCTGGGTCACAGGGAATGGGGCAAAGCTGGCAGTGGGCAGATTCAGGCTGGCTGTGAGGAAGAAGTTCTTCCCCAGGAGAGTGGTGAGACCCTGGGATGGGTTGCCCAGGGAGGGGGTTGAGGCCCCATCCCTGGGGGTCTTTCAGGCCAGGCTGGAGGAGGCTCTGGGCAGCCTGATCTAGTGGGAGGTGTCCCTGCTCATGGCAGAGGGGTTGGAACTGGGGGATCCTTGGGGTCCCTTCCAGCCCTGACAGATTCTGATCTGTTTTAGCAGAGGACTTTAGAGCCCTAATGGCTCAAGGGTTGGACTGGATGACCTTGGAGGCCCCTTCCAACCTAAAGGATTCTATGATTCAATTTAAATGGGATTTTTAATTCTTTTCTCTGCTCTTAGTCTGGCTAACTTTCCTCCTGCTTGCTCTTGGGTGCCCTTCAGAAGTGCTGCCTTTGAGTTAACAGGGTTTGTTGCTGTCTCCTCTAACCCCCACCAAGGCTCTACGTGTCCCCCAGGAGATCCACAGACCCCAAAACCGCCTCCCCGTTGAAGTGGTGCCGGCAGGTGCTGGATAACCCCAGTCCTGAGACAGAGGCAGCCTGCAGGACTCTCATCAACAGGCTGGATCAAGGTACAGTCAACTCAAAACCTTCCTTTTTATTCCCATTTTTACCTCCCTGGCTGAGAAGCAGTCAAGGAGCCGTGGAGTTTATGGGGGTGGGGGGAGATCTGCAGAGATAACACCTCAGCTGTTGTGCTCTGGGTGTGGGTTTCTCCAGCCCTGTTTCAAATCCTCCCTGTGTTTGGGTTTCCCCTGGGTTGCCTCAGCTGATGAAGGTAAGAGGTCATCCTGTAAGGGGTAAGAAAACTGGATGTCTTAGACCAAACAAACAGAGCTGGGCTGCTTTGCCTCTGTGTGTTTTTTAGGGTACAAACCCAAGCCTTCCAAATGAGTGGCCAAACTCCTTTGCTTTCTGCTTCATCAGAGCCTAAACACTGAAATATTTGTTTAGATTATTTAATGTTTTCAGCCTCTTGATTATTTTTTTTAATATTTAAACATCTTGAATGTAAAAAAGATGTAGAGGAAGAAATGAGCTGCTGGGAGGGGGGGAGGGAATCATGTGAAACTTATCAGTGCAGCTTTTTTCTGCATGAAAACTTTTAAGGCTGTTGGGTGTTTTTAATGGTGATTATTCTTAGAGTATCTTACTCATATTTCCTGAGCAAAGCAGCTGTCTGACACTTAAAGCTTACACTAATGAAACATGAAAACCTGTCACTCAGAGAAGGGGTGTCACTTGGAAACCTGGTTTTTCTTCCAGTTTTCTCATCCCCTAGAAGCACTTCAGAGGGTGTGACTGAGGGGAAACCCCTGGCCTGATCTGGAGCCCAGCACTGCAGAGTGCTCAGCTCAGCAGCTGCCTGGCACCACCACTGGGGTCTGGGCTCAGAGGTGTGTGTTTGCCAGAGCCCAGCAGGATCCATCCCATCTTAGCCTCTCAGCTAAGGGCCAGAGCTGCTAGAATCACAAAACAGAGAAGGTTCTTCCACCTCTGCCTGTCCGTGGTCCATCACCTGGTGGATACCCCACCTCTGACTCCTCAAAGGGTTTTGATGTGAACTGGGCACTGAGGGGCTTAAAGGGAAGAAATGCTCCTTTTCTATACCCCATTTCCTGTGGCCTCCAGCCTCCCTGCTCCAGGGGAAATTTATTTACCCATAAATTTGATCCTTTTCTTTGCTGAAAAGCTTTGCAGAGCAGAGCTCCTTGCAGCCTCATCCCTCTGGTTTGACTAATGACCCTCCAAACCCAAAAGCTGTGGGCAGCAGGGTCTGGAAAAGTGACTCTTGGGAGAAAACTCCTCTTTGGAGGTTCAGTGGTGGTGTTCACTGCTGGGAAAGCTGTTGGCACCAGAGCTGTTGGCTGCCCTGGGTGTAAAGTGGCTGCTTTTGTCTTCTGGGTGAAGGCATCATCTCTGTTTCATTTGAATTCTGAGAGGTCACTGTTTTGCTTTGCTGCTGTGGGGTTTTCTTTTTTAAAGTTTAGATACTAACAATGTTTTGGCACTGCTTGTGATGCAGCTCCCGTGGAGTTTAGCCCTGAAACTCCTCATCTGAGATAACTGAGTGGAGTTTGAGAACAAACTTTATCTGCTTGTCTAAACCATCTGCACTTAAAAATTCAAAGGAAGAATCGTTGGATTAACTCTTTGCTTTCTGTCAGGCTTTAGTTGTCCTCTCTCACTCCTTTTTGACTAAAATAGCCCAAACTTCTCTTGGGGGGAGGGGAATATAAAAGAAAACTGTTCAGACAGTGAATCTTCAGTGTTTTCTCAGCTCCTGTTCTCTCACCAGTGCAGCACCCTGAATCTAGGCAGATCACACTGAGTCATTTCCTTACTGTTGTCAGGGGATTCACTTAGTTTGGCCACCTGGCTTGTTTTTGGTTATTTCCCTAACTCGTTTGCACGTCTGTGTGCTGAATAAATATTTCAGAATGGCTGTTTTTCATATTAATTTGCTCTCCTGTTGATGGAAATGGTTTAATGCTGGTTTGAGTCCATCATTAAAAATTCAAGATAACCCGTGTGTCAACGGAAAGTTCAGTGGAGCTCTTTAAAACATAGAGGAAGTGTAGAAGTGACAGGTATTTATGAAAACACTCAGCTCTGGAGGCCAGCCTGAGAACTTTGAGAAACACGTGGCTTCTCTGAAGCTGAGTTTGGCAGCAGTTATCCTTGGAATTCTTCAGAAGTGACCCAACAAGTTCAATGGGAGCGAGGGAACCGGCGCCGCCGCCGCTCCGCTTCCTCCAGCCAGCCAGGTGTCTGCTTTGAACTACCTGTTACATGTTACCTGTTTATCTTATGCTCTTTGCTTCTTAAAAACAATTTGATAACCTTGATGGCTTTTTTTTTTTTGTATTTTTTTATTTCCTTCTAGCCAGTAGATGGAAAAACCTGTATTGCAGTCCCTTGGCATCACCCAGCGCACATAATTTGAATACAGAGCCAGGCTCCTGTAGCAATGCACTAAACTCTCCTGGGCACCTCAAATCGACTAACAAAGCACTACTAACCTGTGGCAGCTCAGGTATGGCACGTCCACAGAGCAGCACAAATTCTGTGGGCTTTCCAACTCGAGGAGCAGACTGCTGAGGGGCAACAGGGAAGAGTTCTCTCAGCAGCTCAGAGGCCACGCGGGGTTTCCTCCTTTTCATTTGCTCATTTACCCACCCAGGTTTCATCTCCTGGCTTTCTAAATGCCTTGTAGTTGTTTCATGGTTTGGGTTTTATAATCACGTCCACAGAGCAGCACAAATTCTGTGGGCTTTCCAACTCGAGGAGCAGACTGCTGAGGGGCAACAGGGAAGAGTTCTCTCAGCAGCTCAGAGGCCACGCGGGGTTTCCTCCTTTTCATTTGCTCATTTACCCACCCAGGTTTCATCTCCTGGCTTTCTAAATGCCTTGTAGTTGTTTCATGGTTTGGGTTTTATAATTTTTTTATAGATTGTACTCTATTTAAGTGACTTAAAATAGAGAAGAGCCACTGGGGCAAAGGAAATGCTCCCCTGGAGTGATGTTACCATGCATAGGTGTTAACTTTTTAAAGCCACGTGGATTCAGTTTTCTGGCTTGAGAGTTTTTGAAGTTGCTTTTGGAAATAATAATTTTCAAGAGAAAGAAGCCTCAAGCTTTAAGGTAAAAGCCATAATCTCCTTTAAATTGGCCAAGGGGGCAGCCAGATACAAAATCACAAGGGCTTTCCATCAGACCTAACTGCATTTGGAGGAAGCCTTCCTACCTCAGAGGCAACTTGGGACAAAATTCTCCTTAGAAATCCCCATTTGTGGGTAGGATAATGAAGCTTCTCCTAAATGGCTTGGCCTCAAGTCTGCCCCTGCACCCAGGCTGCTGCTGGAGGCTCCCACGTTGGCTCTGCTGCCCCTTGGCCTGGTTATCCCAGGAGTCTTCCCTCCTTTGTCTGGGTTTGGGGAAATTGCTGTAGCCTAATTTGCATGTTTAAAGAGGTGAAGCATGTTTAACAATCTCTGGCTTGAAACTGGATGTTAAATGAACTTTTTTTGAAGCAAAAAGGAAAGGGTTGCATAGGGATGTTTCCAGAGCTGCAGGTATGCTGGTGAGATCTGCCCTGCACAGGAATTAACACCCACCTCTGGTTTGCAAACAGAAGGGTGCCTTCACTGGCAACAGGATTGACTCAGGTCTAATTTTGTTCCCAAGGAAAACAGAGCTTCCCTTCCATTGAAATGAGAAACATTTAACTGTAATTCCCCCTAAAAACTGAACCAAAACCCCTTTTACAAACCCCAGAGGTGGCATATTTGGAAGCCTCTGTAACACAAACCCTGACAGGTTCCCCTGGCAGTGTTGAGCCCCCCCAGGTTTTCCTGATGGCAGAATGTGAGTGTTTTTCTTCCCCTCCTTGACTGTTTTTCAAGGCTTGCAATCCAAAACACAACCACCAAACTCCACACACACAGAGCTGAGCTGGGAAGGGTGCTTTTTAAGAGGCTGTACTCCAGGGACAGCTGCATCAGAAACACAGCTTTGAGTGCCAAAGAAGGGGGTGGAGCAGGAGACCTTTGCTTGTTCCACACACAGGTGCAGTCCCTCCTCTCAGGCTGGCTTGGTCAGCTGCCCACAGTTATTCCTGACACCAGAAGGAAAGAAATGGGATGCTGTTACAGAGGTGATTCCTGGAGTGCCTTGCCTTGGAGTGTGTCTTTGTGTAACACACACCCCCACAGACACCCCCTGAGTGCTGCACTCACACTTCCATTGCTGGCTTTAGGATGGCAGCATCCTGAAAGTGGAAAGACCTTGTCCCTGTTCAGAGGAGGGGTTTGAGGCTGACTGGTACAGGGCAGTTTGCTCAGTGTCCACAGAAGTAATTTCTTTTACACCTGGACTTCAAACTTCATTTTTCCACATCACCAGTTACTCCTTGTCAAAACTGGCTGAGGAAACAATGTGGGGAACCTGCTGCTTTCTCCTGCCTGCCTGGCCTGAACCCTCCTTTGAGAGGGTTGCTCAGTGGTGGGGTTTAGATGTTCTGCCAGGAACAGACAAGAGGTTTATTCCTGGGCTCAGAGTTACTCAGTAGGGTCGGTGCCTCCAGGAGTGCTCAGAGCACAGGAGGTGCAGAGCTGTGGGAGCTGAGGAGAGGCCACTGGTGAAGGACCTCGTGTGGGTGCTGTGGGAGGCTGCAGCCCACTCGTGCTGCCTTGCAGTGCTGTGCTGAGCCTGGCTCCTGCCTGAGCAGGATCTGGAGTTCTCAAGGTGGAGGCAATGCTCTGCACTCACCAGCCCCTGCACATCTACTGCCTTTATCTGGTTAACTTTCTTTTTTGCTGGATCTAAACTGTATAGTACTGGTTGCAGCCTTGTCTTGGAATTAATTTAAGGTAACAATGGACTCCTAAAATAGCTCTGTAAGTTATGGTCTTCTGTGTGTGTGTGAGGGTGAGTTCTGCCAGGAGAGTATTTTGTCTCCTAGGTAAGCCCGTTGCCCAGCAGAGATTTCACATCCACTAATCCTTTGGTGCTTGCAGAAAGTTTTCAAGTGATGTGGTGTGGGGCTTTGTCTTGGTTTGCTCTTTAAAACCAAGCAGGGTGGTGGTTACAAGGGGAAGAGCAGATGGAGGTGTGCTCAGCACTCTGTGCTGGCTCTCAGGACCAAAACGACTGGTAGGGAGCTGCCCCTACGAGGGGCCACATCTGCTGGCCACCCACAGATGGGAACAAGCCAACTGCCAGCTGCTGCTCGACCTTCCTGCAGGGTCTGAGGAGGACTGAAGAGGTTCTGATAACACATTTCTGTGCACAGGGCTGCTGAGAAGCCTCCCACGTCTGAAGGGCCAGAACTGCTGTAACTCCAAGGTTACATGGCTGGTTCTCCTCCCCCTGTTTCAGTAGCAAGCAGCAGTTCTCTTACACCATGGAAAATGTGGACTAGCTTGACTTGCAAAAAAGCATTGGCAGGTAAAAGTTAGTACAAAAAGCTGCCCCAGCCCAACTCTCTCCTGCTGGGCTCCCAGCAGAGGGGTTCCCCCCTCGGGGCATTGCTGGGGATCCTACAGCAGCTCCCTGGCTCTGCTGTGCTGAGGACTCCAGAGCTGCCCCAGCACTGCAGGGGGGCAGGATCCCCTCCCTGCCCTGCTGGAACCATCCTTCCAGTTTGGTTTCTGTGACAGTTTTTTCTTTCCCTGCACAAAGACACTCTGCAAAGACAATCCTGAAAGGTGAAGATAGTGAGCAGTGTGTCCTCGAGTCATTCCTAACTTCTTCATCATTTCTAGCCACCTTACCTCAACTGCACTGATTTTATTACTGGGCTAGGTGCTCTGCTGCTGGTTCTTGAGGGTTTTTTCGTGTGGCTGGCTGATGGGTGCCTGTGTTCCTCCCTCTGCAGGTTACCTGAGCATGCACTCTGCCCTGAGCTCTCAGTCGTCGGTGGACAGCGAGCTGAGCACATCTGATGACTCCATCTCCATGGGGTACAAGCTGCAGGACCTGACTGATGTCCAGGTTATGGCTCGGCTTCAGGAGGAGAGTATGTCATGGTGATCTCCTTCCTGTTGGGGTCTGAGGACTCTAGAGAGATGTAGATGGGTTCCACCTGCTCTTCTCTTCCTCTTTCTGCCACAAAAATAGAATTTGAAACGTTTGTCCTTTTTCAAGGGCTTCCTTTAAGAACCTGCAGACCCAAACTGCCACTTAAATGGAGCAGTTGTTTAACATGCTCAAGATCACACCTCATTGAGCAGAGGATAGTCTTTGATAAATACACATGTGCCCTTTAATACCCAAAACTGCCCCTGAAGTGCAGAAGTTTCCTCTGCAGCAGCAGCTCACAGTTGCCTGTCCCAGTTGCTGTGAGCAAACACAAACACTGCACTGTGGGTTGCTTGGGGGAACTCACCCAGCTGAAAAAAATAACTCAGCAACAGGTTTTTTTGCCTGTAAATATTTGGTTTTCTGAGCAGGCAGCTGAAATGGTGTTAGGAGCTGTCTAGAGGGCTGGATTTCCCAGGTTCTTTCACAAAAGCTGGTGTTTCACTGCTGCCAGAGTAAAATCAAGAGGACAAGAGCCCTGAAAGAGCTGAAATGACACTCTTAAATTTGCTCTGATGAAGTGCTTGGAGACAGCTCAGCAAATTGAGCTTCAGCACCAGCCCTGTGTCCCAGTGTTGGGGGATTCCAGGGCCCGGATCCAGTTCCCATTAAATCCTTGGTAAACTCTCTATTAGCAGGATTTTGGATGAGGTCCTAATTGAAGATCAAGGTGGAACAAAGTGGTTGGATCTGTTGGTCTGTGCAAATGAGTCATTAATTTGCTTCAGAGGAAACAGAGAATGCAGTTCTCTGTTTTTCTTTTGGAGAACATTTCCTTACTTTTAGTACTGGGCCTTTATAAATTTATAAAATATTGTGCTAGAAACTGGAAGTTGTGACTGAGAAGAGCAAAAAAAACCCTTATTTCCACCTTATCACACCTGAGCACACTTGTATTCCAGTGCATAAAGCAAATAATGGCCTTTTTCTTTCTGAACCTGACCATTTTCTTGTGCTTTGGGATCACTTCAACAAAACATCAAGGAAATCCCATCACATTACAAAGCTCCCAGTGAAACACGAGTCCTTGGAATGGTGGAAACTTTCCATAGTTGCACTGTGAAGGGAAGAACAGAGTGGACAACACGTTGTTTGTTTGTTTTTAACCCCTGCAGTGAAGGGACTGCACTGAGAAAAAGGGGTTTTTATCATTTCAGTCAATGCCTTTCTCAGAAGTCTCTTCAACCAATGTGCTAAATCAGCTCTTGGTAAGAAGTTGCTTGTGTTTTGTCAGGCACTGAGACTACAGGAAAGGTGGAATTAGAGGAGTACCTGTGAATGAACCCAGTCTTAATTACTGTCAGAAAGCTGGGGATGGACCTTTGAGCAGGGCCCGTTGGGACAGGACAAGGGGGGATGGTTTGAAACTAAAAGAGGGAGATTCAGGCTAGGGAAAAGGATGAAATTTGTGCTGCTGAGGGTGGTGAGCCCCAGGCCCAGGCTGCCCAGAGAGGTGGTCACTGCCCCATCCCTGGCACCATCCCAGGGGAGGTTGGATGGAGCTCTGAGCACCCTGCTCTAGCTGCAGATGTCCCTGCTCC
>NW_008631407.1:0-416 GCF_000691845.1 Merops nubicus | reverse complement strand
GGATAGTGTGGACTTGACATGTCCCTTCCCACCTAAACCAGTCTGTTTCTATGCCCTAAGCCAGCCAGGTGCCTGTAGATGTTGGGTGTTTTTTCACTTGAAGGCAGAAGTTCAAATCTCTGTTTCAACCCGTTGAAAAGTCGGTGGGGACGTCACCAACGGAACTTAAAAACCCCTCCTGTAAATTAGCCCCCTGTACCTAATTAATCTCACAGAGCCTGCGTGGCAGTAGATAGTCCACAGCCAGAGCTGCCTGTGCTTCTGAGCCGTGGTAACTGAGGTCAGTTTGGGCAGTGACTCTGGTTAACCAGCAGCAGCACGGGCGGGACCGTCCCAGCGCGGAGGCTCCGAGGCTCTCGCTGTGCGGCGAGCGTCCTCAGGGGACACAGTCCAGGACAGCCAGCTGAGACAACCCA
>NW_008631406.1:27418-73795 GCF_000691845.1 Merops nubicus | reverse complement strand
CCTACCCCCTTCCCTTCACGCGACAAAAACTTTCCAGAAGATTAAGAAAACAGTGTTAATAACTCACAAAAGGATTTTTTTCCACAATGAAAATAATCTGTTCTACTGAATCTCTTTGAATTAGTTCCAAATTTGCTCTGCAATTCAAGACTGACGCACTATTTGTTCATGCAGGAAATAACTAAATCTTTTCTCCCGATAAAATTCAAATGTATCTTCAACAGGTCTTATGGTCAATAACATGTAATTCTTGAAAGTCTACAAAATTCAAATACCTTTATATATTTTTCAGAATAAGCACTATGCAAGGGAAATGACAGATTTTCCAAGAATGGAGCATTTTTTTTTCGCTTACAATTTTCCCAAGTCTACTGAGCCAAATGTTCATATAATCAGAGGAATGTGACATTTCTAATTATTAGCTGGCAAATATTTACATACATGGAGATATGATTGGATGGCTAATTGGTACAAGGCAGATTTCATAAAAGGCTTCTGCACTGTCTTCATTACTGAAACACGCCCAACTCACTTGGAGCTGTATCCAGCCTATCTAGCAATATGCCTGTGTTTCAGTCATCCTCTTCTTGGGGTCTTTGATAAACGCACATTGTTCACGTAACTTTTTGGTTTCTGTTCATAGAATCAGTCTACACAGATCATAACCCAAATACAAACCTTCCAACCCTCATCACTGGGCCCTGCAATCATTTCTTTAGACATTTCTTTCTTGGTCACATTTGATTATTTTAGTTGCAAAATAAACAGTTTGGTTTTTTTTTTTCCTTGCATTGAAAACTGGAAATAATTCAGTAAACCTTGACACTTTGTCACTTCAAACTGGTAAAGGGAGACCATTCCTTTCCATAATGTTGTTCTAGTTCGTTGCTAGTGCAAAAAAATACAGTAACACAAGTAACTAATGAAAATTAAATGATTGCTTGTGAAGAATGAAATCTCCAGAATCAGGATTTTCAATCTCAAGGTTAATGCCAGGCAATAAAGTACACTTCTAGTGTGCAGAAAATGATTCCCAGAAAGTTTAGCAAAAAGCCCTGCTTTCTTTCTACAATTGTAAAAACAAAAATGTTAACTTTAAATTTAAACTTCCCTGTAATCTAGATTATTCAGCAAACATGGTGAACAGAGAGAGAGAAAGAGCTGCTAATAGAAAGCCCCTTACTATAATTCTTAAGTTTAACTACCGGCTTCTCCCTCCTCTCAAATCACATAAGCTGACAAAGTGAAAGGAGAAGATAAAGGCAACCATTTAACAAAAAGAACTTTGGAATTTCTGCTATTTATATTCATATCACAAGTCACTGGACCGGCATTCTGTTCATTTATCCAAAATATATAGTAGATGTTTGTATAAAATCTCTGAATTTCTCTTATAATGGCAATCATAAGGTGATAATTGCGAGGTTCAGACAAAGGAGGTCTCATTTCAGCAGCTTCCTCCCTCTCTGACCCACTTGGAATTACAACTGAGGTTTGTTTACTGTCTGTAGCAGGTAGAAAAAAAAAAAAACAAAACAAAACAACAACATTCTTCACTTCTGGATCAGTAAAGAACTAGTTTGTAAACAGTTTCTTAGTTTTCTTCCCATTATGAATACTCAAGGATCTAAAATAGTTTAAGTATTTTTGCATATGTCCTTACACACACACACAAAAGACAATCATCAAGACAAAAAAAAAAAATATTTTTTTTTTTCTTTTTCTTTAAATTGCATCACGGAGGGGATGCAGAGTATCTGAAGAATTTTAAACTAGAATTCCCAGTTGATTAATTTTGAGATCTCTTGGTACAGCCATTCTTGTCTAAGGTACATTAATCACAGCATCATCCCTTTGACAGTGACAAATAGGGAACACTTCAGGGAGTGTAAGAGCAGAATAAGAATGGAGTGATATTCTCCAGATTCTTCTGCCAACCTCCAGTATTTGCAGTTCAAGGGATAGCTGCGCCAGAACTGTTTTCAAAATTAACCATCCATGATCGATTTCTCTTCTGAGCAATTTAACTAGCACAAAAGCATATTAGGAAAGACCTTTTAGTAAAGGATAGAAACAGTTTTGCAATGTATTTGGTGCTGCTGAATATCCATAAAGCTATTACACAACCACATTAGAGACAGAGTAGGCATCTTCTCATGTTATTATTCAGAAATTATATATAATTTTAATTAGAGACATAAGTGCTGTCTCACTGCCAGTGTCAATCTGTGTTTTCAGTAGAAGTTAAAATAAATATTCTGATGTCAGTGATATATTATGGTAATTTTATTACTAGAGAATGGCATATCAGTAGTAGAGGTGGCGTTAAATTACATTGCAAGCAGACAGACTGACTGAATCTGAATGACATCTTGAGTTCTAGCATCCGTAAGCTTTTTAAAAGAAATGTTTGTCAACAGGAAAAAATAAAGCCAGTACTGCCTATAAAGATGGGTTGGTACAACTCGCATTTCAAGTTAATGTGTTAGCCATAAAAATGGTTAAGACACAGAAATTTCCACTGCTCCTAGTAAAAACTATGCTATTGTGAAAGGGAAAACAAATAGGTTTTTTTAACCTTTCCTAGTACAAAGAAAAAAAGTAGTTTATGAGCAAAACCAGAAAATTGAGAACAGGACACTACCTCTGTGGGAGAGATTATTTTGCTATACCAGAATCAGAATCCTATGTTCCATACTTCATAGAGAAGTTACCTCCCCATCAGACTGTGCTGTTTTGCAGCCTCCTTTGCTTATTCTTGCTTTCTAAATCTAGGGAATTTTCTGTTCTTTTCTGCAGAGCTTTGGCAAAAACAAGTAACACTGTTGTGACTCACCCGCTGATGTGTATTTGGATTTTTGCTAGACTAAATGTCCTAAAACTTTGATTCTCTGTGTCATCTTACTATTTACAACATAAAAGGTGAGGTCAACTAATTTCTGATAATATTAAAACAAAAATAACTTTCATGATTAATAATCATTTAATAATTTTGGCACCCAACTGAGCAATACGTGACTCTAAATCCAGGCCGCTGTCTCAGACCACAACTCCTGGCCTCACAGTTGTGCTTTCATGGAGACAGAAGTAGGAAACAGATGAGATTTCAGGTATGCTTCCTTTAGTGTTCTCCTATTGTTTATCCCATTTAATACTCTGGATACTAAAAATACTACCCCTTCCACATAGCGAGAACCTCACTACTCAGCTAGTGTTTATGCATTGCACTTCAGCTGTCAGGCTCAACAATCTTAAGTAATAACTAAATTTTTGTTATGGCCTTTGAAAGTCTTCACACATATCATTACATTTATCTGGTAGTGTTTATCTCCATCTTCTCCCTTAGAGAATTAAACTCAATAGTAAAAGAGGTTCAGATACTTTCTAATAAAGAACATCCTTTATACACAAAGTCAAAGTACCTGAAATACCTTCTCAGAAGCACATTCTACACAGATGTGTACCTGTGATCCTGAGAATACAAGGATTCCAGTAAAGTGTTAGTGCAAGAAATGTACCTCTTCTAATGTATGACAGGCAGTACAACAAGCCTACATGGAACATGGAACACCACAGAAGTACTACCCATAGCCCATTATACTGGGTTTGCAAGGCAAGGTTTTGGTAGTCCCAGGGCAACAGGGGTGGCTTCTGTGGGAAGCTGATAGAAGCTCCCCAATGTCTGATAGAGCCAATGCCAGTCAGCTCCAAGATGGACCCATTGCGGGCTAAGCCTGAGCCTATCAGCACGGTGGTAGCACCTCTGTGCTAACATATTCAAGAGAGGAGAAAAAAAACCTGCACATCAGGAACAAAAGAGAGGAGTAAGAATATGTGAGAAACAGTTCTGCAGACACCAAGGTCAGTGAATGTGGAGGGGGAGGATGTAGCCCAGGCACCAGAGCAGAGATTCACCTGCAGCCCATGGTGAAGACCATGGAGAAGCAGGTTGTCCCCCTGGTATCCAACAGATAACCACCTGCAGCCCGTGGAGGACTCCATGCCGGAGCAAGCAGAGACCCAAAGGAGGCTGTGACCCTATGGGAAGCCTGAAGTGCAACAAGCTCCAGGCAGGACCAGTATACCCATGAAAAGAGAGAAGCCCATTCTGGAACAGGTTTGTTGGCAAGACTTGTGACCACATGAGTCATGCTGGAGCAGTAGGTTCCTGAAGGACTACACCCCAAGGATGGGACCCACATTGGAGCTGTTCAAGAAGGACTACAACCTGTGGGAATGACTCACATTAAAGAAGTTTGTGGAGGACCGTCTCCCTTGGAAGTGACCCCACACTGGAACAGAGGAGGAGTGTGAGGGAGTCCTCCCCCTGAGGAGGAAGGATTGGCAGAAACAACGTGTGATGAACTGACCACAACTCTCATTCCCTGTCCCAGTGTGCCTCGGGGTGGGGAGGCGGTAGAGAAAATCAGGTGTAAAGAAGGGAGGGGTGGAGGGAAGGTGTTTTAAGGTGTAGTTTTTATTTCTCATCACCCTACTCCGATTTGATAGGTAACATATTAAATTAATTTTCCCCAGGTCAAGTCTGTTTTGCCCATAACAGTAATTGCTGAGTGATGTCCCTGTCCTTATCTTAACCCACGAGTCTTTCATTATATCTTCTCTCCCCTGTCCAGCTGAGGAAGGGAGTGATAGAGCTGCTTCGGTGGGCAACTGGTGTCCAGCCAGGGTCAACCCACCAGAGCAGTATAGCCAAATACCATGTAAATGAACAAACACAGAAGAAAAGTCTGCATATATAGTTACATATATATAAAAATCTGAATGTGTAACTTACACATAAACAATGACTTTACAGATAGACCTTTTTTTAAAAACTTAAAAACTGAACTAATTTGATAAAGATTCCTAGTAGTATGATACAAAATTTATATGAAGACAGTGGCTTTCTTGATTGCATCAATTTGCCTGCAAAGAGATACACAGAGATTAACACAATCCTATCATCTGTCACCATGGGGATGCGATTTCATTGTGGAAACAGGGTCCAGGTAGGTATGAGAGGGGTTCTCCTTTTTTTAACCCAGTGTAGGTCCAAGTGTCCCTGCAGGTCAGTCTACAACTCTGAAGGACTCTATTTAGAAAACTCATTACCCAGTGCAGGCACCTATGCATGCTAGTGACTCTGCATGCCTTGTGAATGCTGTGGACTTGGCAGCTCAGATCCTCCACTAACAGAGGTGCCTTGGGAAAATGCTGCAGCAGTCAGCGACAGCCCTCTTGGCCCTGAAGCGTTATTAGCTCCAGTGCAGTGCTGCAGACAGGGTGACACTGCTTGTATAGCCACTTCAGGCATCTCTGCAACATGCTCCCGGCATTTTTTTATCCCCTGTTGGACCTCTGCACCAACCCTGTGATATAGTCTTACAAAAGGCCACAAGAAGTTAGGAGAGCTCTCTGACAAGAGCTACTTAAGCCAAGCTCTTCCTCAGCCACTCCAGAGTACTGAGGAAGAGAGTGCAAGATTGGGTCGTTTCCTCCCAAACACTTTATTTAGCACCCAGACTGAGAAGTTGGCTTATTCTTTGTCACTTATTCCTTTTCTAACCATTAACATGCCCCTATTTAATAGTAAAGAGTTAAAGCCTTCACTTCAATAAAGCAGCTCATTAAGACGCGTTTGGTCCTGGACTTTGTGTAAATGAACTTACCTCACTACCCCCTGCCTTCATAGGAAGCAAAAGGAAAGGGAAATAAAAATAAAATAAAAATTAGTATCTATGAAAGTAGACTTTCTAAAACATCTACCAATCTTACACAATATTGCTTCAGAAATTAAAATGCACACAGTAACTATATTCTGGTTTTATACTTCATTAAGTTTTTGTTGAAATTTTATGGCTCCAAAATTTTAAAGAATGCAGGCAATGGAATTCTTTCATGAACTTTTATGCATTCTGAATCAGAAGCTAATAATAATTTTTTTTAATATTTTATTTGAATAAAATTTACTTCAATACATATTTTCAACATATTTAAAATATTTTTAATAAAATATTTATTGAAAAACAAAACTCACTCATCTTTCAGAAACAATTATTGAAAGAAATACAAGAGGTCTATAATTTCATTTAAAAAAAAAAACAAACAAAACTGATCACAGCTTTCGCTAACCAGAGTAAATATAAATCCAAGACTGTACTATGCACATTATTTCTGATTTCTACATCAAACACATCTAACAAACAGAAAGACCATTTTGTGGGGGAATTTTTTCCCTCTACCGCAGTAAGCAACCCAGGATGAATCAGTATAGGGCTATGGCCCAAAGGCTCTTAATTGCTATCAAGATGTATTCAAGAAATAAAGCCAGTATTGTAGTGTGCTAATTGCTAGCTTAGAGTAGGAACTGATGTCATATGAAAACAGATACTGGGGAGGGGGTTGAGAAAACTCATACTTGTACCCAATTAACAATAGCTTTAAGCAGGGGACTGCTTGGAACTGGATAAAACTGGGGTATTTGGGCTAACAAGGGGAGAACGACCATTAATCGTATCGGTGTGAGTCGTTACTCGGGTTGAGCTGCTGCTACACCATTTCTTATTTTAAATGCAAGACAGGGAGCCACAGCTTTATACACAGGCATCCGTTCTCTCTTTCAGCAACACATCATGAAAACAAAAGCCACCACCACCAGAACTCCCACAAACATCAGGCTGCTTTCCTCAACAAGGGCATCACAGATCTGTCAACCTCACATTCCTGCAGTAAGTTCCCAATCTGCTACTTTTCTATATCCTTATACCTAATTATACTCTGTTGTGTTTTCCTCACTTCCCTCTCTCTAATACTAGCATTCCTCAATTGCCACTGTGTTGTGCTAGGAATCTCTTTCCTTTTCCCTCACATGCACTGCTCATATTTATTTTGCTGACAACAAACAACTTTCAGGGTCCCATGCTCCCTCACAGATTCTGCAACAGATTACGCTCTAGTGGTTGTAAATTCTTTTTCTTATTTCACATCTACTTTACCTGCTGGTCTTATTCTACTCTGCTCCCCATCCCCTTCTCTACTAAAGTAAACAACAGTGAACCAAGCAATACAACTAACACAGCAAAGCAACCAACTTCATTTGCCAAGACACATCAATGAAAACTGTTGAAGCACTCTGGACAGAATTTTTCAAATAAAGCTGGAGCACTCTGGAGACAGAAACAATACAAGGAGCAATTACAGCTCAATTTGTCATATTAGTTTGTTGGCAAAAACAAAAAATTGAGAGTCGCTTTCAATGAAAGAGATGTACAGGTTCATGGCTAGAATGCCATCACTAGATACCACTCGGCATTTACGTTCCAAAATGAACACATTATAAACACCAGCAAATAAACCAATTATCTCAAGAAACTCACCAAGTTGTATATATATTTCAATACAATTATACTTTACTATTAATCATCTTTTCAGATTGCTTTCCAGGCTAGAATTGTAACTTAGCAATTACCTTTCATCTATGGTTGGCTCCTTTTGTTGCAGATGAGGCTTAATTCCAAACATTGGTCTAATGTTTGTTGATAAGGCTTTGATGGTGTAATTAATTTCATTTTCCCTTGTCACATCACTGTCATAACCTAACAAAATTAGTGAACAGTATCAAAACAAGATACCCAAAATAAATCAAATCATAATTTGTGCAGGTTTCAATCATGTACTGGAATACAAGAATAAATATATCATATATTATTAGTAACAAACACACACCAGAAAGCAAGCAGCTGGGAACTATGAACATTGTTAATAAAAGACGTTCTAAGCAAAAATGCTCTACAGTATCTTTGTGGAAAGAAATTATTATCAAAGATTCAAGGGACTTTCAAAACTACCCCATTTCTGCTTGGTTGGCCTTAACTCAGGGTCATTAACTTGCTGTATGAAACCTGCCTTTAAGTTCTGGAAGGTTTATCACCAGGCTGTTCTCAATTTCCAGATCTATCCAATAAGATGGAATCTATAGGTCTGTACCAGGTTCCTACATCATGCTTAGGGACAGTCAGGCACATCAAGATGATGTTTACTACAGTAAACATAGCAAAAAAGCTAAATAGTGACAGGGTTGTTACTTACCCTCTTATTTTTTTCAAATATGTAGACTACTAATGCCAACTTTATGAACAGATTTTAACACTAACTGAAACTAATAGGACCCCATTAAGAGAAACTTTTGTGAAAAAATGTCAATGTCTTTTTTTCTAAAACGTAACAGACCTCTCTTTCCTTTAGAGTATTTTTGAATATATAGCTTAAGAGGGTTGTGTGTAAAGCACCAGAGCCTAGGGAAGGTTATGGGGCAAAGATGTGCTAGCAGGTGACACAAAAGCTGAACAAAAACTCTGAAGACTGCAATCTTTGATTCAGAAAGCTAAAGCTGACAGAGTCCTCCTGCAGGCAATTAAATTACTTTGTGGATGTAGTTTTCAATATTTTTAAGTGGAAAGGCAGTGCATAAAAATTCTCATCCACTGCATGAACCCTTGGAATTGTAACACAAAAAGGACAACATTAATTATGGCAAAATCAATATGAGTTAATTCTATGAAATGTAGTGACTTATTGATTATGGTCTTGCAATACATTGTTCCACATAGGAACATCAGCCCACCTCAGTCTACAATGTTTTCATGTTGTGGAAACAGATGCTGAAACATCAAGAAGCCAATATAATTCTTTTAGAATTAGTGCCCAAATCTAAACTGTGATTTTATAGTATTTTTCTATACAGATTTTTGGAAGTTACCTATAATAGGCACTTAATATTTTTTCATTTAAAGGATAAGAGTCTATTTATATACTCTTGACTCAAGGCAGTAAATCAAACATTTTATTACAATTTTCTGCACAACAGCATTAGTCCTTTCCCCAAAAAGAAATTTTACTTCATGTTTTTGAAACATCTTCACTATTTAAGATTAAAACAATCATGAAACTTGATTATTTCTAAATTAGCAGTTTTCCATCAGTAAAGTCTTCTTGAGATAGCACAATCCAGCTAGTTTTAAAAGTTATTACTAACCTCCATCTTCTTCAGAATCTAGGTCAGATTCTTCACTGTCACACTGTCTGCTATCCCGATGTCCTTCCATCTCATAAGTCCACAGCATTAAAGAGGTGTCTGCCCCTCCAATAGTGACCAGCAAACTGTCATCATAGGTCCAACGGACATTTGTTACATGGGTACTGTGAGCAACATATCTCTTAAATTTTCCAAACTTTCCCTAAGAAGGAAGAAAAGGGATATATCAAATTTAATCAGCCTGCTACATAAAACTGAAATGAGCTGCCAGTACATGACAACATGTTCTTAACTTCTTCACAGTTTATGCTTCAGCTTGTTTGCATTTATATGGATCCCATAATTTGCCACGTTCCTCTCTACATCAGCTTCATGAAATGTTAACTGTGTTTCCACACTATGCAAGCAAGAATTTGTTTATGAACAGAACCCAGCAATAAACACTGGATCGTGTCTCCTACGAGAGAAAATAATCTAGCAGAAAAAGGAAAAAAAAAAAAAGCACAAAGACTATTTTGAGTCAATACTTGTGCATTGTTACCATCCCTAGCATGGCAAAACAGTAAATACATCTTCAATTTTGAACAATAAATACACAGGAAAACTAGAAAGGTTCTATAAGAGCAGTAAAAACATAATGTGCTTCTGAAAGGCTCTTCTATGATGCATGATTAAATAATAATAAATCTCTTCATCTTAGAGAAAAACAACTGAGGTTGGACAGAATGAAAGTCTCTAAAACTATGAGTGAAATGAAGGTGAGGAAGAAATTCTCATTGTCTTCCAAAACAAGAGCTTAAGGGTCTGAAAATGACACTGATAAAAACCACACTGAGGATATTGATGCCTAAGATATTGTTTGACAGTGCCTCTCCCATTCCAATTCTTGCAGTTTTTCCTATGCATTTGTCACTGTCAGTGACGGTCACCACATGAGATGGCTCTTTAATCTGACCTGGAATGGTCATTCTTACTAACTGCATGTTTAATGCATTGCAGATTGCAGTGTAAAATCAAGTGCCGTCTTTGATCATAGGGACAAAAAAAAAGCACTCTTTTGCCCTGAGCAATCAATTTTTACAGTTTTGAAAAGGCAGGTTTTTATTAATCAATCTTCTCCACAAACAGATGAAAATTACTTACTTTAGCAGGGTATCGAAACAGTTTCACAAATCCAAAATCATCTCCAGTGGCTAACACTTTACTATCACTAGTGAGGCATGAAGCAGTTACATCTGTGACTTCACCAATTATTGGCCAGATTCCTTCACAGCAAGAGCCCAGAACACTTGTCCATGATGCCCAGCCAATCTTTTCTACCTACAAAAACAATCTGTTTGAGACAGAGTATGCTTCTTCCCAGGCAGTCTTCTTCCATACCTGATTTCAGGGAAAAAGTCCCTGCACTGAAAGATACATCACATCTAAAAGAAAATATTTTGACACATTAACCACATCTTTTCTGACTATTCAGGATTTCATTCGAGACCCTTAATTTTAGCTCTATTAACTTTCAGTTCCAGAACCTCTAGAAGCCCTTTCAGAGTAGAGAAAACAAATTCTATTTTTCAACCCTTCCTTTCAATCTCATAGAAAATCCTATTTGAAAGTTATCCCTTTTTGGTCTGGCTTACAATAACACTCTATGTCTGAGAAAACAAATCAATATTATAGCTATGATATACTATACTTGCCTATGTATATTATGTATACTATACTGCATTGTTATGTAAAGATAGACATGAAATCTTCCACAGAAAGGTTAGGGCTAAGTAATCTGCAACAGGGTTTTAAGGTATTTAGGTACCAAAAGAGGCATAGAGACATCCAGTAAGATTTTAATGAGTGCTTAAGTCAGCCAAATATCCATTTCTTAACAGAAGAGACAGATGTGATATTCTCTATGTATTTTGTCATTCTGATTACTTATCTAAGAACAAGCTACAAAAATGGATAGAGGACAGCAAATACCTCAACAGAAGCTTTTTTGACAGACCAGTTAAGATTACAGTTTTGTACATCATTCCCTCCTATGTGATATGTATCATAACTGATTTGCAAATAAGTTAAGAAGGCAGTATATTTCCTCACCTCCAAACTAGGAATTGTCTGTTTTTTCCCACGAGGAGCTTCAAAGAACAGTTGCTCTTTAGCACCAGTGTTGACTTGCAAGAGCTTCCCTAAAACACATATCACATATTGCATATTAACATTAAACAGAAGACTCCATGATATCAATGAAATAAAAAGAAAAAAATGTTCTTTTGTAATTTTTAATTACACTAATTGTTTCCATTGAGAAAAGCTGCACACAGTGAAATCTGGAAACATGGGCTTCTGAAGATCAGAATCCTTTACCCTCTTCAAGCCACAGTCCTTCCTCCTCTCTTTGAAACTTGTAACATGCATCACATTTCTCTCCTGTTCATGTTTGTCCCCTCAGGCGACACACAAAATGTACCGAGTTTAACTCAGACCTTGTTTGTGACAATTGCTTGACCAGTATACACATGCTCAGAAGCAGCTGACTTTTGCTTGACTTTATATTACTTCTTTTCTGAGGGAAAAAAATCTCATTAAATGTTTCTGTCTTATTCATGTTTTCAAAATTCTCAGAGGAAGCTAACTTATAACACTCTTTCAAATGCAATTGGACTGTTTCAAAAGTGATTGTGTAGAGGAGTAACAGAAGGAACCAACAGACTGCACAATTGCACTGCCTTGTTTTAGTATGAAACAGGACTACAGTTAGTATCCAAGTTAAACACATATTAAGACCGAGGAAGACAGGAAATCTAGTCTTTCTGTTATTTTTGGCAAAGATAAATACTCCTGAGCAGATGCAACTGCATTATGCAGTACATTATTCAAGTAGAAGTCAAACAACAAACACAGAAGATGTAAAAAAAAAAAACCAAAACCCAAAGCCCAACCAATCTATCGAGACATCTATTTTACTTCAAATTGCAAAACTTCTAAATATAAACAGGAGAAAAATCATGGGTTTATCTTTACTCAGATGCTGTGAACGTATTCATAAATCGACGAAACAGACCTGTCAGCGACATCATAAATTCACACTGCAGATGTACTGTACCTAGTCTACAATGTAATCAGTCTTCCAGATTTTTAGAATGAATTCTCTTTACCTCTTACGTCCCAGTCCATGTGTGTGATATAGCTGGAGGCTCCCTTGCAGATTCCTACTCGTTTACTGCTCATTACATTGTAAATATCTACAAAGTTGTCACAGGATGCTACAGCTAAGTACTTTCCAGCCCCTAAAACACATTAGTAGAAAAACAAGGCATTTTCAAAAATCACAGTACTCTGTATATTAAACACCAGTACATTCTGGAATTTAGCTATATGCAACTCAGATTTCTTTGAAATGAGCATGCTAGTTTATACATAGGTCCTGACAGACTATTGTTCATACCATAGAATCCAAATCAGTATGAAATACACAACCACTACATCATTACATCTTCAAACAATAAAAACTATTTGATGAAATTTTTAACATTTTTTGCACTCAGAGTGGTGCAGGCTTAGATAATCAGAAAGTAATGTTGAATGAGAATTGGTATCAGTAATTTGCATCCAATTTCTCCTACAAAGAGTATTTTCAATAAAGTAGTATTCAGGTGATACATTTGAGTTCCTAAATAAGAGTTGTACTGTTTGAAAAAATAAAAAAAAAACAACATTCTGGCTGGGAGTGCTAAGCACTGTAGGGGGAAAAAGAAGAAAGAAGATGCCAGAACTTTCTGTCACATCAATTGTTCTCATTCCCTAACAGTAACCTCAAGAGCCAAATTTATGCAGTTCATAAAGTGGAAACCTAGGGACCTACAGAGGCCGCTGGATGTTCATGATTTAAAATTGACTGCTGCATTCAGGAGGTTATTATGAGCAAGCTTGTTCCCATGATAACATGGCTAAATGAGCAACAAAGGGCTTTACACCCAGTACGTTTCAAAATAATAATATTATTCTTGCTGACCTGTTACATGTAAAAATTACTACAAATTTCTAACTCTTATCTTTTAAAGGTCATAAAACTTGCTTAAACAACCTTGATATAAAAATCTCCATTTTAAAGCACTTACCAGGAGAAAATCGTATCTCTGAAATAACATCTTTCCTGTGCTGGAAAGAGACTAAATCCTCCAGGGTATCAGCATTAACTATCAAAAAACTTCCATCATTGAGACCAACGGCTAATGCTTTTCCATCAGGAGAAAAGCAGCAACATCTGCCTCCTATGAGGGATACAGAAATGGCATTCAGGTACATTTATAGTGCACAATCCCTCTTTTAGATTTGTTTTTCCAATAGTAAAGGAAAGCTATTCTTAAAGTATAGAGTCTAACAGATTTTTTCAGATGCTGCCAAGATCACATCTAAGTTCTACATTTGTGATAGCACACAGAAGCTACTGGTACATCAACAAGTACACAACCTCAGAATCTTAATTACATTTATTGACATATGTTCAATGTCAGTTATGTAGATTAATCATTATTGTCTCCATATTTTTAATTTGTTCTCCTTAGTAGCTGGTGCCAGTTGTTTGTTACCATTTGCTCTAGTAAGGAGAACATAGCTGGAACAGACCTTCTGGACTCAGAATCCAGTCATTTGCTATCATAGTCACAATGTCATATAATCCTTTTAATAAACACAATGTTTCATTTGAAAATCAGTTTAATTTCCAATCTAATTTTATTTATGGTCATCTTACATTTGTTTCTATGCCAGAATTTTCCATTCACATAAATATTTTTCCCGGCTATTTGCTCCTCTGACTAACTTGTAGATAGTAATCCTTTATTTAGCTGACTCCACCACAAACCTTTTCATTTATTACCCTGCAGCTTCTCCTTCTCCATATTGAACTTTCGGTTTCATTTTACTCAGCTGAACACAGATAAGAAGTGTACATCAGAAATATTTTGATCAGTCATCTGTAAACTAGATGAATACTTCACTATATTCTGGGAAAAATACCTCACCATCACATGTAATTGTCATCCTGCAATCAGTTAGAACACCCTGAGACTTCTGCTCCTCAGTTACTCCTCAGCTATTCATTTTTCTTACAGTCATCAAGTCTTGCCCTTTTCAATTACCAAGTATAATCTCATTTCCATTACTGCACTCTGTACAGTACAAAGGTGCTTTTTAAGATTGCCAAAGCATCTCAAAATGTGTCTCATCAGCAAATTAAGTCAATGCAGTCTGTATTTTTCTGCCAAAACTACTTATATAAATACTAAGAAATACAGGCTTTAACTCTTGAGCAGACTTCATCAACTTGAAACTTTCTTGCTTAACCCCTGCCTGTACCCTCTCATGACTCCTTACATTTACTTTATCAATCCAAACTATCTTCAACTAAGGTTCCTATAAGGTTTGAATAAAAAAACTTCACTGAATGCCAAGCAGATAAAGCCTATTGTATTCCTTTGTCCAGGAAAGCATACATATCATTAAAAACCAGTCAAGGCCAGTCTGGTTTAAGTCTGTAACCAGTCTCCTCATATGATGGAAAAATCTGTTTTGAGTGACATCTGTCAAAATAGAATTTACTTTTATAGTATACAACGATTAAGAATTTTACAACTGTTCTCATTTCTTGATATCCCATATTCTTGTAACATTCACAGGGAACAGAAATTCAACATTACTTCTAAGACTCCTTCCCCAAATTTCTAGATTTAAGTCCTCCACTGTTCAGAAAAGCTTGTGATACTATAAACAACATGCCAGACTTAAGAAATTAGCTCAAATGTTATTACCAATCTTCTGACTTAATTATGTTACAATTGCAAATAATCTTAAGAATGGTATTACATACAAATCTTTGAAAGATTCATTAGCTTAAGCGCTATATAAATCCTGAACATAGCACCAATAAAATAATTTGAGCAAATAAAGGAACTTTTTCAGTCTTGCTTTTAAAAGATTCATAATGCTAGTAAATGTGAACTGAATTCAGTTAAGTATTTTTTCATACTACACATCTTACCCTTCTTCAACTTGCGAACAGCTAACATACAATGGCTAGGAGATAAATCCCATATTCTTAAGGTTTTGTCATCACTTACAGTGGCACAAATAGGTAAATGAGGATGAGTAGCTAGACCCCAAACTTCCCCCTCCATGTGACCCTGAAAAAACACAATAAATCAGAAGACTTCGTATTTCAAACTGTAGTAGAAAATAATACATTTAAGGAAGTTAAGAAAAAATGGAAAAATTGTGTATCTTCAAAGGATAAAAAATATCTGAATAGAAACATAGAACATTTGAAAAAACTCACTCTGCCACTTGCAGTGAAAGTGTAAATTATATTAATAGTACTAAAGAAAACTTTTTATTAAGAAATAATCCTCACACACATCTATGTCAATGACACAGTCAGTGGAATCCAGTGCACCCTCAGCAAGTTTGCAGACAAACACCAAGCTGTGTGGTGTGGTTGCCAAGCCTGAGGGACAGGATACCACCCAGAAGGACCTGGACAAGCTTGAGAAGTGGGCCTCTGTGAACCTCACAAGGTTCAACAAGGCCAAGTGCAAGGTCCTGCATCTAGGTTGGGGCGATTCCCAGTATTAAAACAGGCTGGGGGATGGAAGGGTTGAAACCAGCCCTGTGGAGAAGGACTTGGGGGTACTGCTGGAAGAAAAGCTGGACATAAGCTGACAAAGCGTGCTCACAGCCCAAAGGCCAAACATGCTGGGCTGCATCAAAAAAAAAGTGTGGACAGCCTATCGAGGGAGGTGATTCTCCCCCTCTACTCCACTCTAGGTGAGACCCCACCTGGAGTACTGCATCCAGCCCTGGAGTTCTCAGAACAGGAAAGATATGGAACTGTTGGAGCAGGTCCAGACAAAGGCCACAAAAATGATCAGAGGGCTGGAACACCTCTCCTGAGAAGAAAGGTTGAGAGCATTGGGGTTGTTCAGCCTGGAGAAAAGGAGGCATCAGGGAGACCTTACTGTAGACTTTCTATACTTAAAAGAGGTCTACAAAAAAAGAATGGGACAATTTTTTTAGCAGGGCCTGTGGGAATAAGACAAGAGGTAATGGCTTCAAAGTAAAAGAGGGTAGATTCAGATGAGATATAAGGAAGAAACTTTTTACAGTGAGGGTGGTGAAACACTGGCACAAGTTGCCCAGAGAGCTGGCAGATGTCACATTCCCGGCAACATTCAAGGCCAACTTGGACAGGGCTCTGAGCAGCCTCACCTAGCTGAATATCTCATTGCAGGGGTATTAGACTAGATGACCTTTAAAGGTCCCTTTCAATCCAAACTATTATGATTCTGTAATCTAGATTTTTTCTTTACCTTAGTTTCTAATATATTCTTTCAAGCACCTAGTTGTTCACATACTGTATTGGCCACTCAGAAGTGTGAATTAAAGATCTACAGATTTTTATTAAAGTATGAAAGAAAGAAAATCATACAATGATATGATTTAAAGATCTGTTTGGTAGTCAGGCTTAAGAACTGCAGTCTGTTCGGTATGGCAAAGAACACTAAAATGTTTTTTACATAATTACAAAGAAAATCTAAAAACAAACCTCAAGGAGACAACTTAGTAAGAGTAGTTAGTACTCAGAAAAGGTTAATAATTAATTTGGTAGAGCATCTTCAGTTTCACTTTTTTAAAAAACAGAAATACTATCTTGGTCTGTTTGAAAGGATGTACTTGTTGAACAAACTAGTACATGAAATTTTGTGGTCAGTTTTGCTCATGAAAGAGTCATAATAGTCTAGTGTAGCATTAAAAAAAAGTAATCTGTGAGGTGATAGTAACAAGCTAACTTCACTAGTAATTAAAATGGTTGTTACATCACAACAGTCTTTACTTGAAAAATAAAATAGTGTCTGTGGTATGGAATATTTGACCGATATTTAACATGTACCTGAACCAGCAGAGTTATTGGTCCACTTATATCCACCTCCAGTATTTCACCATTTTTTGTGCCCACTAAAATATGACCATGTCCTAAAGATATGGCACGTATAGAAGGATTATCTTCTAAGAGGAGACCTAGAACATTAAAAAATGTTAGAAGACGAGGATTCTCAAGTGTGCCTTAAAGAGGATTTTTCACACATATGCACATTACATTCTCACTGTAGAAAAAGATACTCATTCAGGAGTAAAAAAAAGCAAAAACATATTCCTGCATGGAAGAATTTGGATCTTTGGATTCATCTGGGAGTATTTAGCAATTTGCCAGCTGGCACTGAGCTTTCCCCTCAACCGAATATCTCTGAAGTTTAATCAGCCTGACTCATTGGCAATCTCGGTAAAAAAAAACATGCATGTGAAGTATCAACTATACGGCTTTACTGCTACCATTTACAGTACCTTCAAATCTAGCTTTTTATTAAACAGATATGAGAATGAGGTGTTCTGTAGTAAAATGTTTCTGTTAATGGATGTTTCCATTCACAACTTTTGAAAATCAAACCATATACATTAGAACATAATGTTCTAAGGGTAGAGGGAAGAAAAAAGGCTGTCCAGAGTGTCAAACAGGGAAAAATGTAAATCAGCACTAAGATCAAGAATAAAGAGGAATGTTAGGAATTACAATGTTCTTAAATAATTTCAAGGGATATATGCATTTAGAGACCATTAAGTCATAAAATATACTAACACTTTAGAAAAATAAATCAAATTCTGAATTCCATTCCTCCTCCAAAGCAAAGAAGATCAGAGAAGATACTTCACAATTAGAAATTTAACAGTTTTTTTGGTTGCCACTTTAAAAAAAAAAAACAAAGAAATAGCTGGTCAACAAGAGATTCAAGGTTAAAACAATTACTTCAGGAAGATAATAAGGTAATATTCACCCACCAAATGTGAAAACAGACACTACAACATAACTTTCCCAACAGAAAAATTACTTATTTAGACCAAATAAAGCAAAAAAAAATAATTTAGTATTCATTATGTCAAATGGGGATTTCCTGCTATCAGGGAAACCTATTCCACACATAAAGTCTTCTAAATAAATTATTTTAAATACAATAAAAAAACTGGATAAAGTGTGCATTACCTTTAGACCCAGGGGCCAAAGCAGCCCTTTTGATGGCATAGGTTTTGAGACAACGTTCAAAGGTATCATCCCAGAGAGCTACTACTCCATCCTTTCCTCCTGTGACAAATCCCTAGCAAAAAGAAAAAAAAATAAATTAACGAGTTACAATTATTATTTTTCCTTAATTTTTCAGTGATTTCTGCCAATACTGAAAATGGGTTATAAAGAACACTGTAAGGCACAGAACTACAGATTTTAGAGATGAACAGTTCAGGAGCAACAAAATGACTGAATTCTCTTCCTGACAAAGGCAGCACAGTTCTGTACAGTCCATGTACACAGGCTGAACTTAGAAGTTCTAACCAGTAAGCTTCTACCGTACTAGAAAAATAAATTAACTGACACACTGAAATGTTTTTCGTGATATTTAGCCTCAACATCCCTTTGGCATTTCACCTTATTACTCCAAGCCAAACTCAGTACTAGTCACAGAACTTTGATCAGTGCTTAAATATAGGCATATTTGTGCCACTCTGTCTTCAAAAATTATCTGCATCTGTTTAATGAAGCAGCATGTCTATTTAGTACTGAAATAATTTGTACTTCCCTTTGGAGCAGTTAGTTCTTGCAATACAAGGAACATATGCTTTGTCCAAAGTTACTATACTGAAACTTAAATATTAGAAGGTTGAATAACTCACTCTAGCAAAACACAAATATTTACATAACTTCAAACATACATGCAATCCAACTGAAACACCCATTCACATTTAAGTACATGCTTAAGGTCTTTCCTAAGTCAAAAGAAGTTAAGAAATGGGAGAGAGTATTCAGTGACCTACAGATTGAATGCTTCCACTAGTAAGAAGTAATTACAGCACAAAACAGGAGTATGACCTATGTCCTCTCTCACAAGATCACATATTCCATTAAACTTAGGGATGCTTAAATCAAAAAGTACTTTTGCTTATCATAAGTTGCAATTATTTCTTTAGTAAGAGGTCATGAAAACTACTGAATAAAATGTCGCTGGACCACAGAGTCTCAGAAACAGTATGCTACATAACAAGAATCAGAGACATGCATAAAATACTATTTTGAATCTGGACCTCACAAGGCTTTACTGTGGCGGAAATAAAGCTATGTATTCCTGAGTTTGGGAAAGGTCTAATTTCACAGGCTTTTTTTGTCCAGATATCAAAAATAATGAGCAGTTTATTTACTTTTTCCAGTGCGTGCATGCTGAACACAGGACCATCATGTGCTTTGACAGTTTTTATGAGAAACACATCTCTCCAAATACACACATCCCCCGTGGAGGTTCCAGAGAACGCCATCTCTTCAGTCCAGCCGTACACTGCACACATCATCGTGTCTGTCCTTCCCAACGTACCTGTGCAGCCCTTTCTCCCAATCAGTCCTCCCCCTGGTTCAGACCAAAAACAAGCCATCAGACGTTTACTTAGAAGTACCTTCCAAAAACTACACAACCTTACCCAGACCAACAAGTCCTGCTTCACTCATGCTCGCCAAAAAAATGAGCCTGAGAGGAGTTCTCAGAAAAAAAACTTGTAATGTTTGGCATCTTTCAAGAAAACAACTTTACTTCTAACTTACTACTTGAATCTGGATTTGGATGTCTAGATATACCCACATAGATGCAGAACAAGAAAGTCCATTTTTAAATTCACATCTAGACAAAAATCTTAACATCCACCACACAGTTCACAGAAATTCCTAATGAAATTAACTTGAAAAAAAGCTTGGCATTTGTTAATGTGCACTGATACTCTACTCCTCACATTAAGATTGCCAAGTGTGTTTCACAGTGGAGGTGTTCCTAGTGTGCCATTGCAGCTTCACACAGATGGGCTGTAGAACTGGAGAAATTTCATTCCTGTTGACTGAGCAATGCCAGCGAGAAAAGAGGCATTTTAAACAATTTCATTTCTTTTTTCAAACATCATCATCTCCAGGCTTTTATCATAGTTAGGATTTCTAAAGAATTCATGGCATTTCATTCAGTAAATAGACTAACATCCTTTGTTCTTTCTACAGATAGAAAGAACAATTGTTGACATTATTTATTATATATGATATAGACTTCAACAGTTTGCTCTCAGGCAATATTAATTAATTTCTGTTGGAGCCAGAACTGAGAAAACTAGTGTAATTTTCTTCATCACAGACCTTTCTCCTTTATTCAGCTTTATCAGGGACCCACATAAATTGATGTGCATAAATTCTGCATGAATAATTAGAACACTTTTAGCAGATAAGATAGACTTCTGTAGGATGTGTGTCTTTATACATATTTTGAGGTTTAAAACAATGAAGTTCACACAAATATCAGGGAATGGGTTTTTCACTCTTCAGGATTTTTCAAACAGACACAGCAAACCACATCATCTTGGTTTTTAATTGCCAAGTGCAATAGGAGCATGTAACCAAACAGCTCTCAGATGGCACATGTACCCTCTTTTAAGTTCTTTGTTGGAATTTTTATGTGTGAATTTTTGTAACTTTAAATTGGTTCATATTTGTGCCTCTTCCAGAGACGTGTATCTTCTAAAGGGCCTTCTGAAAATGTTAAGCAAACCATAGAACAGTTTTTGGAAAATGTGCTATATTATTATTACACATAAAAACAGGCAGTACGAAATGCAGGGTCCTTTCTACTTGTGTAGCTATATGTCGACAGCGAATTGATCTTAAAAAGAATTTCCACTACCACCATAATGCCCATTAACATTACTTCTACTAGGGCAAAGCTAAGTTAGAGAGAGATAAAGAGAAAACATTTGCCTTCAATGCATGAAACATACTACAACAGATGCAATATTTATACTCTAAAAGCAAGTTCTGTAGTTCTGAGAAGTTTCCTTACCTGCTCTACGCCAAAATTTCATGTGTTTAATTCCAACTGTAATCAATTTATCAGGCAGATAAGGATTAATCTTAACAACAAAAATCTTGTCTTTGCTTCCCCTGAAATGCAAAGCAGAATATTTTAAATAAAAATACAACTGCCCATATTTTTAAACGGGTTTGGGGGGGTTGTTTATTTGCTTTGTTTTGTTTTGCTAGTATATATCTTGTCTATCTTGCTAACATTTACTTCCAAAACATTAACAATAATTTATTATGAGGATGAAGACAGTCAAAGAACTAACACGCTTAAGTTCTGTTTTGTTTCCATTACCCTTCAGTTTGCAAAGCCGATGAGTAATTATGTTACTTCAGTAATCCACTAGGTGGCATTTTCTTTGCAAAAGAATATAGAGTTGCGTTAAGTTCGGGCACATTTAGACCTCTGACAGCTCTTAGTGAAACTAAGAGTTGAAAAGTTGTAAAACTTATTTAAAAGTCCCTCAATCCGAAAATAAATTGCCATTCTCTTCTCATTATTTGATTTTTCTATTTGCCTTGTTAGAATAAAACATATGCTGCTACAACAATTTTAAAATAGGAATTTCAGTTGTCTCTAAACCCACTAAAATCTACTGTATGTTTCAGACTTCTTACTATGCCTCTATAAAACCAATGTCTTGCTTCAGTTCTGTATTTTGAAAAAGAGCTTTCAACTATGTTTGCGATCTATGCATGGAAAGAAATGCTTACTAGTAGGGTTTTTTTTTCACAAGAGCCTCTAATCCCCAATATTTGCTCCCTGTTCAAGAGTGGCAATAATCTTTTACGTTCTGTCATTTTCAGACCACCAGATGAACTAATAGCAAAAAGCATGAACCAGTTTCTTTCCAAACTCACACTTTGATCTACAAAGCACGGATGCTACACTCAAAAATTCTATTCAATTCCTCTGAGTCAGCAGGAGGAAAAACACTCCAGAAACAAAATCCAGTATAAACTGTTTAAAGGTCAATTCAAAAAAATAATTAAGTGAGATCAATGGGTTCAAATATAATAAAAAAAAAAAATAAAAAAAAAAACCAAACAACAAAATAATGTGAAAGGCAGACAAATGAAAGGCTTAAACCACTGTCTTCAGAGACACCAAGCTAACTGGGCTTCTGACATAACTGGGAAGGAAGTACTCTATCTACATCATCTATTCAACATTTTCATTCCTCAGTGGATAGGAAACTCAAACCGTGTTTAAAAAGAAAACACCAGCAAATGTCATTAAAGAGCAGTAATGAACTTAATGGCTAAACAGTAAGTTTTTTTAAAATTGTATCTGCAAAGAATAATAAATCCCTTCCAAACCTACCTCAAACAGTATTTAGATTGTATATATTGAATCCAGACAGAGCAGGGACAAATCCACTCGCATTACTGCTCTATTTAAAGCAATACATCCTTATTCCTTATGAACAAGTTAAAGGTTTCAGAAACACTATGCAACATTAGAGATAAGATTTTATCTTGTAGATTACAACTTTGTTTAATAAACATATATTAAATAACTTGTGCAGAGTCAAAGAAACTTCCAAAATATTTAACCTTTGGAGGTTATATAGTCCAATTGCCTGTTCAAAACAGAACTAACTTCAAAGTTAGACCAGGGGGCTCAGAAAAGGAAAAGTTAAGAAACTTAAAGAGAAGAGAAGAGAACTGAGCAAAACAAGTACAAACTACTATCTCAAGAATGACATGACCTCTGATGAAAAGGATCTGAAGACCAGAGCATACATTATCTCTGTGACGGCCATCAGAAGTGCATGGAGTAAGTTTTAAAGAAATTATTTCAGAACACACCAAATAAACAAATTAACTTTGTCTTCTATCTCTTTCTTCACCAGTTGAACTGAGCTGTCATTGTAATAATTCTTGTTGAGTCTATCAGAGCCTCAGTATTTTCCTCCAAAGAAGGTTTAAGTGATAAACACTAGCATCTGTATCACTTAAGTGATAGAAACTGCTAAGTTATTGGGGAATTATTATTCTTGAATTAACATATTCTGCTTTCTGTTATTTGAGAATAAATTTAGGTACTAATTTTAAGACCAAGTTAAATTCCTACCTTACAGCTGAAAGCTTTTCTCCTTTCTTCCAGTCCCAGAGCACAATAGTGTGATTGTCATCTATGCCAACAGAAGCCAATCGTTTGCCATCCGCTAGAAAAATACATTTATGATTAAGAGAGTAGATAGGTAACATTTTATTGCAATAATAAGAAACAGTATTAAAGAATAGTAGAACTTCACAAATATTGTAAGAATGTATAAACAGGTAAACAATAGTATGATGTGTGCTTAGAAGCACTTGTGTCATCTGTTTGCTTTTAAGCTTGAGTGGCCAGCTGGATGGAGTTTAGGAGTTATCTTTTAAGTTATCCTGTCTAAAAATTGCACTTGGATTCCATGCATTTGTTTCAAATCCTTTGTTCAACTAGTTGATGACACAGTTGCACAAAAACCCTCTTCACAGGTAATACTGTGAGAATTTTCTGTACACTCTGAAAATCCCTGTTCATCTGCAAACAGGAAAGCACTGAAGCAATAACTTGAGGTTTATGAAATATCCTTAAACTTAGTAACAGTGTGAAGTCTTTAAGAAGCTTTAACATGTATCCCTCATTAGCCTTCAAGAAAGTTATTTGTGCTCAGTCATGATTAATGACTTTCTGAAATGTATCCATCTTTGAAACTGTTATGCAGCCATGCCAGAATTTAGGAAATGAGATTCATGTCTTGAAAAAGGAGAACCAAAGAAAAGTTAAGAAGTGAAGACCCCAAACTACTCATCTTCATGGTAACACATCTTAACTGTGAGATCAGAGATCCTAGCTAGCAAATCCAAACCATTAAAGAATGAATAGAAGCCAGCGGAGAAGAGTGAATTTAACACTGGTACAAGAATTCAATGTATGGGGTGCAAAAATCCCAAAAGATTTAACTGACAGTCTCTTATGTTAGTATAAAGTGGAGAGAGAGGCTGTTTCTGCCCATAACTCTGTAAGTGGACTTTGTGAATTTAGCAGTGTGCTAATTGGCTTGCAGGATTTATTTTAAGTGTAGACCTGACCAATTTGCTCATATAGTTGTACTGCAGACACAACACTCAAGATCTGCATGCCTGCTTCTTACAACCAAAAGAAATTTTGAAGTGATCAGCTCAGCTATTAAATGGCACAGAAACTGTTCCTGCATTTCCTGATGTGCCAAGACTCCACAGGAGCTCTTTTTAATGAACAATTAACTTTAATGCAGCCTCTCTCATTTGACATTGATCACTGGAGAGTATTCTTAATACAAACCTTCAGTGAAAAGGAATTCCCAGTAGCTCATAAGAACTGATTAGCTTGTATTTTCATACAGAAAAGCATACATAAAATAAATACATACATACATAAATATTACCTGAAAAGTCAACAGCACAAACACCATATTGGTGATAGCCCTTTAATACTGAGAGTGGTTTTATTGTTTCTGTATCCCAAATGTGTATTGAGGAATCTCGACCAACCTGAAAGTACACATATTTATAACCATTTTTTTTTCATTTCTCAGTTACTTCACACAGTTGTTTAAAAGTATAATATTGACAAAGTATTTGAAAAAAATTTACAATGATAAAATTTTCCTAGCATCACTTGGCAGTATGTTATTCCTTCTCCTGCTTTACAAACACCACTCCCCAGCTGGCTCGCTCTTCCTTCCAAAGAATTCAGGCTTATTATTCACAAATAATTAGAGTCTTGTTGTGGGAAATAAAAACAAAATAAAAAAGAAATCCAGCCCCTTCAATGACTGCACTGTGGCATATTTATTTCATCAATTCTCTGTCAGTCACTCCCTTTCTAAAAGGAACAAGTTATTTTTATTGCTAGTATGCAAGCTACACTATGTTTGAGAAATAAAGGTGACTTCTCTTGCTTTCTGGTATCATTACAAGTGCCTACAAATCAGACTGTAATGCACTGGTACCTGTGGAATAATCTCCACTAGAATGGCACTAATTCAGGTAACTAGAACTTGGTAAGAAATGGAATGAATATAACTTATTCTTCTGAACTATGCAGAAGCATTATTAGTCAATATTTACAAGACGATTTGCTACTCTAAAGGGTTTGCATTTCAGTGGATAAAAAAAGCTGCAAAACCAGAAGAACACTCTCTGTGTTTAAGACAGGGGGCAGGACTCAAGAAAACTACGATCTATTTCTGGTTCTGCCACAAACTTAATATGTCATGTTTGCAAAGCTTTTCATGACATCCACTATCAGGAAAATCTGAAACAGTGTTGAATTTGGAATCCAATTACTGCACTACCCAATTCCTGTAGGCAATGTAGTATACAACAGTATATAAAGTGTACGTACAAGACAGTATATAATGGAGTGTAGCTTTGTGTTGACAGCATAAGGTACTTTAAGATATAGTAAATTCAGGCCCATTTTTATTCATAGTCTTTACTACTCCAAAATTAAATAGAATAAATTCTTACATTTAGGCATTTAATCTCTAAACTGACCTGCAAACTTATGTTCATCTAAAACATTTTTGCACAAATTAAGGACATTATATGCAAATGTTTATTTCTATTAACATTTCAGTTCACGTTCTCCTATTTATTACATAAGAACAACAAGAAAACCAATAATAATTATAACAATAATTACCACCCCCTGAAACATCAAATCAAACCTTCAAGTCCTGCTGTATAAACATTAATACGAACAAATGACTGTCTGAAAACATGAGTGAAAAAAATTACCTAAAATTACTGTCTGGCAAAATATAAAATGAACTATTATAAATACTTCAACAATACACAAGCCTGTGTTACATGTACAAACAATAAAAAGTAGGGCTATAGGTGATAACCAAAGACATAATGTATGAAACTGAAATGCTAGAATATAGTAACAACTGTTAATTTCATGTTATATAATAATACATGAATGTAATAATCACATCACTAACTTCATAACTAAGATACTTAAAAAAATATATATCTTTTAATTGCACTTTTCCTCCACTTGTTATCATGAAGAAGCAGCATAATGCTGAATACAAAATATTAATCTATTCTTAGGGGTTTTTTGAACCTTTTTATTATTTATCAGCTAAACACTCTTGTTGGAATTAATCCAAAGAACTGGAAAACCACTTATGTTGCAGATTTTTAACATGATTCCATCTGCAAAACAACTGCAGTTCTTCACCTCAATAAATGTAGACTGGATTTCCTTCCTCCAGAATAGCCTTTCTGAAACTCAGTACTAACAACTTCACATTCTTATTGCAGACAAACGTGCACCCTACCTGGCCTGTGGCCACATAGTCCTTTAAGGGGTGAATAGCAAGGCAAAGGATGTCATCGTCGTGCCCCAGGTAAAAGCGCTGGGTGTTCTGCTGCCGGCTGTACACCACCCCCACTGCCGCCACGTGGTACACGAGCTCCCCCGCCTGCGTGTAGAACAAATTGCTCCGGCAGTCGTAGCCTCTGTACCTACAGCAGAAGAGTTTGCCCATCACCTTCTCAAGCTTGCGTAATAAAACCGTCAGCTAGAACCACGCGAGACGCGTTTGGCACATGTGAAAACTCAGATTCCTTACCCACCACTGTCTGGGTGTTTTAAGATTATTAATATCGTTTCCAAAAAGAACACAAATTTACCACTTTCATTTACTATTCAGACATCAGTTCTTCTAGCATTTGTTGGAAAGCGGCTGCTATTTAATAGATACCCTCCCTAAGTTTAGAAGAGGAAGTGACAGCTAGTAATTTTTTCAGATCATGTGGAGAATTTGGGCATGCAACATGTAATTAAATGAAATAGCCAAAACAAATACTTTGGACATTTTTATCTCTTATTATTCAAAAATCAGGCAGCAAAAGTTTCTACAAGAACATGGACAACACAGATATCATTAGCCTGAAAGTTTCTAGAAACTTTCTAACAGAAGGCAAAAATTTTATTTCAGATCAGTTTCTTCTTTGAAAGAAAACTCATCTCCTTTCTGCACTGATACAGCAGCCGGCATTCCCCACTGAGGTCTTCATGCACTATCACAGCACACACGTTTCTTCCTAGGTGTGACTGAGATTCAGCATCTCATAAAAATCAAAGGTGGCATTTTCAAAAAGCCTAGGGTCCTACTTTCAGAAGTAATTTAAAAGCTTTAAAAACCTAAAAAGCATTAAACAAGCAACTTTTAAATTAGGTTTTTTTTAACAATGCTATCCTTAGAAGTCAATGAAGATAACATTTAAAGATGTAAACAGATATTCTTTCCCTTCTTCTGATATGAACAATACTCCATATACTCCTAACATCCTGTTCCTATGCTGTTAATTTCCCAGTTGACCTCCTTCTGTTCCTTCTGCTTTCCTTACAGATCTTCATTGCATCAAATTTTTAGTTCTTTTACAAAGATGCAGGCAAAATCTGGTTGCATTTCTAAATCCATTGTTCAATTGACAGGAAGGGAATGACACTTGAATTGGACATAAATTATCTTTGTTTAGGGTATTTTTGCACCCAATTTTTAATTTAAGTAAGTCTTTGGTTCCTCCCTACCAAGTTCTTTAGCCTGTCCATGTCCCTCTCAAAGGCAGCACAGCTGTCCGGTGACCAACCACACCTCCCAGTTTTGTACTGTCCCCAGTACTGTGAGGTCCAAAGGTGGGTGTCGGTAGAAGACAAGCAAGCAAAGCAAACTTCTTAAACCAGCAAAAACTGTGATAGCACAGAAATAAAAGCTTTTATATAAGTGTCCCTCCAATCCACTGCTTAGGTAGGTACCCACAGGCAAATTTTTAACTTCAGATTTAGTCCTAGTCCAGCAGCTTTTCACTGTCTCCTGAGTTACTGTCCCTTCAAGGTCTCTACAAAAATTCCTTTCCACTAGGTCTGAGGCTCAGCTGCTGCTCCCTGCTCTTCTCAAAGTGACCAACAATTCAGACTCACAATACAGGTGCAGACTCTCCAGTCATGCTTCTTTCTCACTCCACCCATATACTTCACTAACAATATCCCACAGCAGCAACATGTGTGGATGTTCTGAAGCTGATTTCTGCCTGTCCCAAAGTGCTGTCTGCTGGCCCTGATTGGCTGCACCTTTCTTTGATGTCCAGCCACTAGTTTTTCAATGACCTATAATAACTATGAGAAAAGAAAACAATAATCTATCAGTTTGCAACAACAGTTTAAGGACACGATGACAATCAGTGAGGGGCAGGGATTACAAAGGCAGGCACAGTCCCAAAGAAGTTATCTGGACCTATCACTGCTCAGACATTTTCCTGTGCTTCACTCTGAACTGTGCTCCATTAAAAATACTGGACTTCCCTTGCAAGTGCAGAATAATTTAAAAAATGCTGAATATGCACCCTGAATAAGAATATTTTTAAAAGCAGGTACAAAAAAGTGTATGCTGAAAGAAATAATATTTTAGAAATACTGGATGTTAAGTAATTTCTTACAAGATTAGCAGTCACCTGCAAAAGTAAACAACGTTAAAAGAGCAGGAGGGTGTCAGATTATTCTAGATGCAGCCCAGCAATTCAGAATTTTGGGTGCTCTTATCATATTAGCCTATTTACCCTAAATTAAGCACAGTGAAACAGAGTATGTTAATACCGCATATCATAGGACTACCTAAGACATCCAAAATGTATCCAGGTTGCAGGAAAAGTTACTATTCATATCTACAGATTGTTATGATCAGAAGTTTGGATTTTAGTCCACTTCCTCCAGTTATTAAAAAAAAAAGTCTGTACAATCAGTTGCTGACAATTAAAATAAAACATTCAGTCAAAATATCAAGCAGAGAAGACATTTTGTAACTCAGTCAAACACATCTTGTCTTTCCCACATGTCAGTTTAACTCCCTGACTATGAGTACTTTTCACCAGAAGGACAAAATGAAGGGCTTAGATAGTCCAAGCAGAGATGAAAAAAAGAATGTTTCACTGTAGAAGATCAGTCCAAAAGAACATGATACATAGTTCCAAAATACTTACATCTTTGTATTATTACAACAATCTAGAACTGACATCATTAGCTAATCTCAGAAAAAGTATGAAGAGAAACAATTTGTTCCATGAAGAAAACGAACCACAGAAGTAATTTACAAGGTATCTTGATTAGCAGCTAGAAACTAAATAATACTGAAAGCAAGCTCTGCATCAATTACTGGATAACGTATGACAGGGCATAACAAAGGTAACACTGCTTTCTGCAGTAGTTGATGTTTTCAAGTGGTCTTCAGCAACAGCTAATCAAACCATCAATCCAGGACTGAGGCAAGTTAATATGACAGATGTTATTTGTAGGTATCTGTACCCCCCTGGTAGGAATCCATGCAAGGTGTCACAGTAGTCTCATTTATGAGAATGAGAAAATCGACATCATCTTGAAACTGTAATCAAACTTCATTTTACAATAAGGACATTTCAATGAATATCCTGAAACTCAAATTAGGTTTTGCTTAAATCTTTCAATCATCATTCTTGTGAGATCAGCAGCACAGGGAGAATACAGGGCATAAGTATTGTATTTGCATCCTTATACCCCTGCCAGAAAAATAAAGTGTTGTAAGCACTGAGTCTGAGAAAGGGTTCCTCTGAATGTCCTTTTATATTTTTGAATCACTACCACTGTCAAAGACCCAGCAGAAAAAAATTTAAGGAATAGTCAAAAAGAGGCAAAACATGTTCCTGATTGCCTCATATCTCTTAGAGAAAGAGGCACTTAAAGATTAATCTATTAATAGAAGTTGCATTCTCATCCATACCAGTCAGTGGCTGGCTCACATTCTCAGCATTATCCTTTTTATCCGCTTTCAAAAGAGGAATCAACCAGAGGTTTAAAAATTTCTTACAGGATATGAAGAGATCTTTAAAAATTCATCTTTCAATGCAGTTGACACTCAAAAGACAAAACCAATGTGCTCAAAAACAAAGAAAGAAAAAAGAGCTTCCTATTCTCCTAGTTCAAAAAAGCACCACTTTTTTGCACTTTCAAGGAACATCCAAGACATTTCCATTGCAGCTAAGGAAAGTTGAAGCAAAGAAGACTTCCTGAATCACAGAATATGCCTATTACTCACTTGGATGTGTGTCACTTTAAAGTTAACAGTCTGGATATTAAGAAATATCTGTTGTTCAGCATGGATTCTTCATTAGTTTCCTTGATGCCCACTGGATAACCAAACAGAACTCAATTGGACATTCTACTTCTGGTCATTCCTGGATATTCTGGTCAAGCTTCACTTCTGTTGTGAAGGAAATAACAATAATCCCAGAGATCCAGGGCTCTTACTTGTGCTACATCTTCTTCAGGATCATTTGGTTTGAAATTTAGACTAAATTTTAAAGTCTACATACAGCTACCCACCTTAAATGCATTTTTTACGTAGCTATAAGAATCTTCAACTGAGAATTCTGGAGCATCAAAAACAGAAATAAAAAGCCAATGCTGTACCAAGCTGCCTTCCTAGTTGTCTTTATTTCCAAAGCTATTCCTCAGACTCCATGTCTTCTACAGACAAAACTGTTGAATTAAATTAACTACTCTTAGCTAGCTAATTTATTAGGCATTCCATGTGGAGCCCCTCTAAAATTGTTTAAGTATCATTATAAAGATAGACAGTATCAGTAACTTATCTGTTTATTATCTGATTATTATGCAGATATCAGCAACTTATCTGAATTTAGTTATCCCTAAAGAGAAGTTATATTCCTGCAAAGGTATCATTTGAAAGGAAAACACATTATTGCCTGGTTTCCCATGACTTAATTTAATAAAGGAATTATAGTTTACTTTGTATGATGGGAATTTATATTTCTGATTATTATTCTAATGTAGTAACATCTACTGCTAGCTTGCTTTAAAATACGACATTTGTTCCAAAGAAAAAGTCTTCACTTATGTAAAGTTATGGCATTAATCCTAATGAGTAAATAGTAAGATTTGAAGATGCATCTGAAAGTCATTTTACTCAAATTAGCACCAAAAAGAGAATGAAACCGAATTTTAACACACAGGGCCTGTTAAGAATCAAATATAATTCCTAAATAGAGGAATGTGTCAGTTATTTCACATTAGGTACAAAAGGTTTATACATATAATAAATACACTGATAGAAAAACCACTTAGTACAACCCAGTCAACTTCAAGTACACCAAGTTTCTGTTGAAGCTTCCAAAACAATACACCAAAGAGAACTACTGCTTTCTAGATACTGAAAAATACGGGTGATAGCTAAATCTATTTAGTCACCTCTACTCAAATTTAATGTGTCAGCTAAAGTTTCAGTACAAATTCACTTCAGGTTTAGAATTAATCGAGTTTGGCATTAAATCTTTCTATTATTTTAGTGTAAACTTATTTTTACAGAAATAAATAAAGAGTACATCATGAAGCAACTGATCAAAAAGTCTTTCATCATATTATTAAATTACAAAAACCATGCTACAAAACAAAACCAGCCTACTTGTATATTTTAAAGAATCTTAGTTTTCATACCCATGAACAAAATGTAATCTTATACTGTTCCCTGGAGCTCGCTCTCGCCTCTTAGAAGCTGCACTTTTTCTTTTTTCTTTGCATTGCTCTTTAAGTTGAGGTAGATCTTCTTTGTAAACCTTTAAGAAAGCACACTTTTAAATTAAGGGATTCATAAAAAAAGCATGTTTCTGAGAATTCAGCCACAAAAATGTTATATGGACATCACTGAAAAACGTCTCCAACAACTGTAGCTGGTTATTGTATAGTGTAACTTGCTTTTAAATTACAACCAGTACCCTAATAGAACACGATAAGAATAAATGTAGTCATTTTTTCTTCCCTGTTGTATCTTAATATTTTGAATGCATCAGACGGTAACAATCCTAAAAGTTTTGGCCAGTTCTGCTCAGCTCGTGGTCTCCCCAGTTTTCAGACTTCAACAGGTTTAAAAAAAAAAAAAAAAAAAAAAAATCAGCTTAAACCCTGGAAAGAATTCCAACTGCCGTTAAAAACAAAACCTTTACCTGTCGACGATAGGTGATCTGTGTCTCTTGTTCAATTTCAGAGTCCAGCTCTGGAACATCAGACTGATCTGAATCCGATTCATCACTATTAGAATCAACCAGACTCTCTGCCACAAAGAAAACAGAAACTGAAAATGAAGCAACCTAAATTACAAACCAGAAAGACTTTAAAGTAACTGTTTAATGTTGCTGATTTGATAATCAGTGCTCACATTAACTTCAACATAACCTGCTAATAATTGACAAGCTGACAGGATCTTTTCTGCTGATACAGTAGAAATAAGCCAATTTGTAAGCCTGAAATTTTTCTGTTTCTGGGAGCAAGTTATTTTTCATTCATTAAAATTATTTCATCAACACTAATGGTAGGAGGAAAGGAAGAAAGAAAGAGAACTAAATAATGAATGTAAAGCAGAAGTCTTGCAGAAAACCAACAAGAATAAAGGGCTACAAAGATAAACTCATGGTTAGCCACTGATGCAAGTAGCAATTCTTCAGGCAGATTAGGAAAAAAAAAAAAGTTGTACATGGGAAGGAAGCACCAAAATTTTCAGTGACTGGAGAAAAAGAGTAGTAATTTAATGTTTCTGTTTCATATCTGGGGAAGGCCAGATAATGTAGCACAGAAAGCATCATTCCAAAAGAAACTGAAAAGAACGTCCTGGCTGATGACATATTTGGATCTTTCTCTAACTTTTGAGTGAACATTGCACACTTTTTGTTTAAGAAACCAGACACAAAATATGTCTAGAACACAAGTGGATTCTATAAGATTTCAAAATGAAATTGCAAAGAGAGAATCACAACTCTTACAACATATAGATTACATATATATAATGATCTTTGGAGCAATACTACTTAACGTTGTTCAGTAATCAGATCAGTGATTAGAGAAAAACAATATTGCCACTGCTAAAGGTAGCAGATTACAGTTAGAAAAGCCATTAACAGGTCAATAATCAATAGGGTGACAAAACAGATATATGTTGCACATACTGTCAGAAAGCCATAATGTGATATATCCAGGAACAAGGAATCTAAATAATATAATATACAGCAATTTTATCATTAACCAATGAGAAATTTGGGTCATGGGAATTAATTAGTTGGAAATTAATTCATACCGCAAAGGATCGAATCATTTAAAGGCTTTCTGAAAGCTTCATCAAGGAGATGAAGAGAATTATTGCTTCTTTCTGCATTTGGCACTGTCAAGGCTAGCCCTGAATCAGCATTCATTTCCTTTTAGCTAGGTCTGTACTGATACTTTTTCAATTAGCAATTAAAGGCTGAAACAGCCTATTTAATTTTAACTCTATATACTTTTTTTTCCCCAAAGGAATATCTGAATCCCTTTAGGAATTTCCACATGAGGTACTCAATTTTTTTATTTTGGGAAACTCAGTCATGAGAATAATTGCTGTATTAGTCACTGTTGGAAACACGATCTACATTTTTCTCAAAATAGTGTGTTTTTCCTATAGCCTGCTTAAAAAAAAAAATCAATTACAATGCTTGAATTATCATCTAAATGAGTATATACTTTTTTTTTTCCCCAGTGATATCTGAACATCCAATTGTTGTCAATTTAGTAAAGGATGATATGTACAGAATTCATAAACTCCTGTCAGTGCTTCTAAATATTCCCTTTGCACAGAGGACACAGTGGTGAATTTTTGAATTTTTTTTTTTTTTTTTTTTTTTTTTTTTTTTTTTTTTTTCACAACCTTGCTAGACTGAACATACAGGGTACAGACAAATATCAGGCAATGCTATCAGGTACTTCAGGCAACTACAAAGTTTACAACAAGTCAACAAAATTTTGCTGACAATTCTGAATATTTATTGTTACACTTGCACCAAAGAATTTTACTTCTCTTTTAGCTTCCCCTCCTTCCCTCCCCCCCCCCCCTTTTTTTTTAGCTCCTTTCAGTAAGTTACTTGCCTTGGGGTGCTATATGAAGAGAATCCTTCAACTTTCGATCAGGGACAAATTTCCACTGAAAGACAGAATGATCAGCTCCCCCAATGGAAACAACCCACTGGTGATCGTGTGACCATCTGACATTTGTCACATGAGCAGAATGACCCAGGTATTTTTTAAACTTTGCTCCTAGAACAAGAATAAAAAACTTTCAATATATGTGGAATAGATGTTTCAGAAGCACCTATAGGAAAACACATCAAGGAACCCTTATAAAAAATACAGTTCATTAATATATTCTAAGAGTAATTAGAATATTTCAATTAACCGTGGCAAATTTTTGCAGTCTTTTTATCTGCCTTTAAGATTCTATGATTCTAAGATAAATGTTATCATTTGGATTCCAGGCTATAATATCTTTAACAAGTGAAACAGTGAAAAGACAAATGATAGTGCTGTATTAGTTGTACTAAAGGAAGATTTATCCAAATTTTCTTCAATTCATTTCAGGTTTTACAAACCAAGATTTTGCCAATTATTAATTCTCTATTGCAAAGATGCAGTTATTTAAATATTAAATGATGTATATTTAGCTCTGTGAAACAAGCAGTGCTTCTCACATTGGTTCCCACTCTGAGGCAATTTGAGCACTAAGCACTTGTAGCAATTCATATCCTCACACCTACAGTAGCTGCAGCAGTGGTAGTAGCAGTGGTATAACTACACATTAAAGTTTTCATTGACAACTACATAATTGCAACATAATCATAGTACTAATAACAAGTACTAATAACACTCCTTTATACAGGTTCTTGTCCCTTTTCATTTGCTGTATAGGTCTAGTGCAAAATGGGGCATAAAAAGTGAACGAATTCACTCTCCTTCAAAGAGCCAGAAAACTGTTTTCAAGAACTATTTTTTGATTACCTGAGATATCAGTAAAAGCTTTACCACTGTAAAAATAAAACTGGGAAGGCTGAAATTAAATGGGTTTGAGTACTACCTTTTACAAAAAGAGTTGGAAAAACTATGGGGGAATATCAGTCATTTAAAAACAAAACAAAACAAAAAAATCATTTCTTAAAGCACATATTGCTTGAAGACATATCCTAAGACCCATCACAAAGATCATGCCATTGTAGCCAGCATTAACATGTGCTCCAAACTTCAATGATGCAATGGTGCAAGTTTGTTTCCCCTTTCAAGATTTAGGGATTTGATCTAGTCCTCAGGCAAGCTTTTTAGGCTAACATCACCCTGAAGACATTACCATCTCTTGAAGACAAAGATCTCTACTATTGATAATTTGTTACAGTTCAACTTCAATGATGTCTAGAATGGAGTTCTTCAAACAGCTCTGAAAAATAAAGCCTTTCTCATCTAAAAAGATACACACCTTTCCCATTTGCTCAGTCCTGAACAGTAAACCTGAAAACTACATACCTCCTTTATATTCTAGTTTTAAGAATTTCACATGAGTTTTACCCTTATTGGTAGTAAAATTTTGAGGAAAAAACTTGTGGAAAAGTTTTTAAACTTCAAATAACATACAACTGCACATTGCTATTACAGACCAATTTGCCTCTAACCATTTACTAAGGTTACTTTTTTTTAGTTCCTAGCCCAAATCTCCATCATAGATTTAGAGGAAGGAAGAAAACTGCTGGAAGACCAAGATGAAATAGTTAAAGATACATCTTATAAAAGGGTAGATAAAAAAAGAACTCTTTTACAAAACTAAATATGCATAAAACTTGTGACTTTCCCATTTAAAACGTAATTAAAATACTGTTACAGTCATCAATACACCAGCCTATTTTTTTTTCCACCTCTGAAGTTCGAAGTAAACCTCTAAGAATATTGTCCATTCAGATAATTTCCAAAAGCCCAGTTTCCTAACAACTTTTTCTTGAATAACCAAAATTCAAAAATAGAAATTTATAACTGAACTTAAAGATACTACCTTTTCTTAGACATGGGTATCGAAAGAGCTTTACTATTCCATAATCATCAGCTGTAACCATAACTTGGCCAATAAAATTTGCATCCACAGAATTTATATCATTTACATCTGAATATTTGGGCCAGATTCCATTAACTTCAAGGCCAGAAACACAGGTCCATGATGCCCACTGAATGCCTTTTAATTCTTCCTTGTTTGTTACTTCCTTTCCACCTAAGAGCAAAAATAAAGAGCTATTTTTCAATAACCACTTATACAATTTTAAAGAAATCATTTTTTAAAAATATAAATCCTCCAGAAATCAAATCCAAGTGAGACAGTTAAAAACTTATTTCTATAACTCTTCTGATCTCATATTCTCTACTATGACCAGCAGTATCAATAGTAAGGGTTCTCAAAACTCAGAAGATAGTAATTAAAAATGGTTTGGTACTTTACAGTTTTTACTATTTCTTGATGTTTGCTTGAGGTTGTATTATTTTAAAATGTATATCAAAAAATAAAGGTAGCCAGCCTAAGATAGAGCTTGGAAAAATTCTGTTGCTGGACTGTTCTAGAAACCTGGATTATTTAGAGCAAAACCTGAAGAAGTCATTTAGATCTGACCACTGTAAATTGCTGGAAATACCAGTTTTATGATTAGATCTTTGTTACATGACTTCACATCAGCTCTATTTGTAATAAGATTGCTGCAATCCCAAAAAGTTTCATGTAAGAGCTTAAGTACTGCGTCAGACTCATTTAATAAAAGCCATGTCTTCAGAAATGGCCAGAAGCAGACAGCAGGAACAAGGGAAGAACAACGCAAGCAAAGGTGAAAGCTGAGTCAGACTGAGTATGCAGCTGCAGAGCCTGAGCAGGACACTGACAGTAACTCACCTCTCAGTCTTCAGTGTTAAAAAAACTCAAGGGAACTGGGTTGTTTTTTTCCAGTTTTCTTATTGTTAATAGGATTCAGTGGTGCCCAGCAACAGGACAAGGGGCAACAAACTCAAACTGGAACACAGGAGGTTCCATCTGAATATGAAGGAAAACTTCTTTACTGTGAGGATGATGGAGCACTGGAACAGGCTGCCCAGAGAAGCTGTGGAGTCTCCTCAGGAGATATTCAAAACCTTCCTGGACATGCTCCGGTGAAAGCTGCCCTAGGTGAACCTGCTTTAGCAGGGGGGCTGGACTAGGCAATCTCCAGAGGTCCCTTCCAACCCCTACCATTCTGTGATTCTGACAACCACAAACAGGTGAGTTTTTAACAGAATCACACAGCAGGGGAGAACTCAAGTGGACTGGAATAAATAAAGTAAAGAATAGCCATACAGAAAAGATAAAGCAAAATGACAAATAAATCAGAAAGGAAGATCGACTTTTTTAAAAAACAACAACAATGCCCAATAACAAAACAACAACAAAAAACCAAAACAAACAAACAAACAAAACAAAACAAAACAAACACACACCAAAACTCTACTTTCAAGGAAGCTTTTTTAGTTAAACTACTATATACGCCTCCAAACACTTGAAAGGAACTCAAGTGCCCTGTTTGAAGATGCTTCAGCTCTGATGAAGTAAAGTAACTGAATAACTGCACCCTTTGACAAGGTTTACCTTGTAATCTCTTTCCATTACTAATCCATGTAAATAAATACTGCTATTAGTTCTGTCCATGATGGATAGTTATGGTTATATCCATGACTAAGTCCTACTGATCTTGTATTAGGCACGTATAAGTTCCATACTAATTTATGCTGGAATTTCAACAATGATTCGGTTCATCATTTTGCAACATTTAAGAGATTCCTAACGTCATTGACTTTGCTTATTTTTTCACATAAACAAATGTTGTCTTGAAAACATTTGCAATAATGGGGTTGTTACAAACTTTGAATTCAAAAGCTGTATTTTTGTATTATGTAATACAATAATTTTCTGTAATAGTCACTTCCCATAAAAGAGGAAACACACATTTGACCTTGCGTTATCAGTAGACTGCCCAGTTAACTTTCATTTTGATCATGGTCACATGATTAAATTATGTATGTATCACAGCTTCAATATTTTGACTGTTTCCTGTGAGTAATTCTTGACATCGTGGCATCCTTATATTAGGTACTCTTATTTTCTCTACAGTTACCTAATCCCACTATATTTCCAAATTAATTTGCTTTCCAATTTCTTCTATCTGATACAAATTTTTCATTGTAAAAGCCCTTTTAAGTTAAATTCTGCAGTTCTGCTGCATAGTTCTAGAAAACCAGATGACTCTTCCAAGACGTAACATCCTGATTTGTTCACACATTTTTTAAAAACATACAGCACAAGCAACTGATAATCCATTTAATGTCCAAGTCAATAAGTACAAGGCTATTAAGCTATTCAAAAATTGAACTTGAATTCAAATGGGTTTTTTTCTAAAAAAGGTGGAAGCAGAGATTTCATTTTGAAAAATAAAATAAACTAAAGCCAGCATCACCACCATGAAAAGATGCATTATAAAGAAGAGTAAACATACAAGGATAAAAATATTTAAGTAACTGTACTTATTAAAATATAGGAAATATTTACACAAACTTAGAAAAAAATTGTCCATAACAGTGCTTTGAATCAGGATCTATATTTGGCTGTTTTTATAAAACTATGACACATTCTTTCTGTAATAAGTAACAAATATCATAAAGGCAACTCAGAATCTTACTTGGCATTCTGTAAAAAAGTCTTCTCCCATTACCATCATTGGTCTGTAAGTATTTACTGTCCGAAGACCAATCCATATGGGTGATGAAACTTAAAGATCCAATACATTCCCCAACTTTCTTGTATCGCTGAACAACACCATATATATCCACAGAGCTATCATTGGAACCAACAGCCAGGAAATTCCCATCTGGTGAATATTTCAGTTCATGAATAGCTTCTTTCCTGTCTTTGATATGAACAACCTCAGTCATATCTCTGTAGTATGAAAGAAAGTACGTCATAAGTATAGAAGAGCCTTAGCATACTGTCAAGATCCCAGTGTTAAAAAACTGGACAAAATTGTGAATCAATGAAGTGAACTTCACTATCACATGTGCAAACACAACACAGCTATTTTCAGAGCTGGGCAGGACTTCATGGCCAGAAAAGGAGAAGGGAACAGAGATAGAAGAAGTTGCTGCATTGGGCTGAGGGCAAGTGAACAAAAGGAACTGTTCAAGCTGGGTCCACAAAAAAAAACCAAAAAATGATCAGATCTTTATTTGATCAGGGAAGAAAATCTCACTAACATTTGACACAGATCTCATTTTCCCTTTAAAACTGTGTGATCACAGCAACAAGGGAGCACTGCTTTTTTTATGTGTGATCTGCTGACAGCAGCATTCCAACACACAGAAACAATTTAGGAAATGACATTTTCTTTTTTAATAATTGAAGAATAATTAATAAAGATAAAACCTACAGTAAAACACTTTCTAGAACACTGCCAGTTTTTGCAAATAGACCAACATACTTTTACAAATGTGTTACTATGGAGCAACATGGACAGACGTAACGCAAACATTTAAAAAATGTGAGCGCCCTCAAGATCAGTAATTCAGAACAGAAATATAAGTGACTTCCTCATGTGTGATCGCTACACTGTCAATATACATGCAATTTGTAAGAACAGTTACACAGCACGCTTGAAAGGGTTAATACTGTTCTCTATTTTTAAACTCTGTAACACACCTGACTCGAAGCACTGTGAAAGAGCCATCCTTCATCCCGAGGGCGAGGTGGATTCCGTCCGTGCTGACCGCAGCACAGCGGATGGGCTCCTCCATATTGCACCGGGCAATCAGAGCATGGTCTATCAGACTCCAAATTCTGAAACCAGGTAGTAATTACAAAAGTAAGGTGTGGTTTGTAGCTTGTGTCATAGATAGCATGAAGTCCGCAATTTCTGCAGAACACCGGTCGCGGTAGAGTTCTATTCTAAAATAATTTCCCACAAGTAAAATCTAAGACAAAGGTGTGAATTTCACGTACAGCAGAGAATATTCTCTTAAACATGTCCTTTCCTATTAACAAGTCATTAATCATAACTGCTTACATATTACTACATAATATGTATGCTTCTACTACAAGATAAATTATATCTCTAATTTACAAGATACGTCTGGAATTCTAGAGCATTACTTCAATATTCAGAATTCATCTTTGCTTACACTTAAGATATTTAACAAATTGCCAATGCATTTAATTTCTAAGGAAGAAAAGAAAAAGTGTCTTGACAAAAAAAGATGAACTTGTAAAAGTAAGTAAAGTCCTGGGTTTTCTCAGAATACAGATTCTATTGACCATGCATGCATTAAGTTTGATGAAACTCCCAAGTTAAAAACTAATTCGCAGCATGTAAAAAAGTAAATATGGTAAGAGTAAAAATCTTACGTTTTCATTAAATTTTTTTTCATTGTAAACTGTGAATGCCTAGCATACTCCTGAAAAGGAAACACAGGACACTTGTGTATGAGCGCTTAATGCTAAGCTAAACAAAATTTGTTCAGATTTTGTACATTTCATTTCTGTGAAATATGTATCTCCACTATACTTTACTACTGGAGAGCACTAATTTCATGTATAACTTAACTGGTTCAGAAGCACTTTAATGTCACATTTTAATACCTTTAAAATGTATACATTTCAATTAGGTTATCTACAACATAAGCTGTTTGTATTAAACTGTACACAATGAAACAAACAAGATTTAACCTGACTGATCGATCATCACTTCCAGTCATTGCTAGAGGTTTTGTAGGATGGACAGCCAAAGCCCACAGCTCTCCTTCACAATGCCCCTGCATTATCAGGAAAGGCTTATTACGTTCATGCACCACAATCTCAAAAATTTCACTGTCTTGTGTTCCGACGAGTATATGGTCTCCTCTCCAGCAAACACTTCTTACAGACAGACCTGTAGAAGAGATTGTTACCAAGAGATACGGATTCTGAGAACTTGTGAAACAAAGGTAATGTACCACATGACAAAACATAAAAGGAAGAAAATGCCAAACATTTGCAAGCTGCACTTCTTTGTAGAAAAGGTTAGGAATAATAAAATGGAAGCTAGAACAGTTGTACACTGAGAAACCAGTCTTAGATGCCCAATTTTAGGAATCTGCACCTTTTAAAACAAACTGTATTTATTACCTTCTGAGAACATAAAGGAGAGAATCCGGACTGAAGAACAAGTTTAAAAGAATGAAACAAGGGATGAAACACAGCTTTCAACTGCGTGCCACAGCGATAAGAAAGAGCAGCTGAGTAAATTTAAATGAGCCACTGTACCACAGGTCATTTAAAATGGAATGTATTCCATCTTGCTGCAATATTTTGTAATCTTAGTGAGAATGCCAACTCAGTTACAGAATACATAGATTTAAATCGCAATCCATAATTTAGTGACCCTGAATATCTGATTGCCAGCAGACATTCTACGACATTGCCAAATTCTTGGCAAGATATTAGAAAATAACAAAGTGACTGGGGGCAAAGAAAATCAAATGCCAACAAAAGTGACATTGTAAATGACACTAGTGCTTCAGTATACATTTGTATTATTTTCTGAATCACTACAGCAACAACATCTAGAACATTGACAAAACATGTTATATGCTGCTAGATGCAAAATTTTATCATGACATGCTCAAAGTCACAGGTATATGTAGGCAGATATCTAAATACAAAACTGTAGATTACTTCCATGTAGCTTTTATGAAAATTTGGATAACTAGCAAATACAATTTCTGTACTCTGCTCTTTTACACTGTAGATCTCACTGTCTCTTCTAAGTTCTCTTAAAGCACTACCATTCCTTGTTAAAAACTGCTGTGCTATAGAAAAGAGGCTTTACAGTAACTCTGAAGGACTACGTGACCTTCATACTAGTGAGCACGACCAAATTTATTTTCTAGCAAATAGTTCATAGTAATGTATATAAAATAGCCTTTTTGTTCTTGTTCCAAACACTGGTGAATTTCCTACTTTATTGGTATATCAGAGGTGACAAACTTCTTTTTACCTTTATATCCCTGGTCTGTTTCCCTGAGATCAATCACAGTAATTGGTTTAAAATTTAAGTCCCACAAGCGAACACAGCCATCCCTGCCACCAGTGGCAAATCCCTCCTCACATGCATTCATGCTGAAAATGCCTGCCTAAAGAGAGAAGAAAGTTATTCTTAACAATATACAGAGATTAGAGATACCAATATGGAAACCGGAACTCTTGTCCATGGTGGTATTATCTTCCTATCTTCTTACCCATTATGCTGTTGAAACTAACATAATGCAAGTAATACAAGCTTTAAATATGAAAGAGTCAGAAATGGAAACAAACTCAAAATGAGCAGGATTAATTCAGTGACAAACAGTAAAATAACAGAACTGTTGCATTACTGCTTTCATCCTGATGATGATTGTAGTGATGCTGCTTCTTAACCCTAGAAAGAGTTTAGTTTCATATCCTCTTGCCTTAGGGCCTGGTCCAGCTCTCACAAATGTCAGCGGGAAGATTTCCACTGATCTCTGTTAGGCTTGGTTCAGGGCCTTTATTGCTATTTTCAGTTTCTATGCAAACAGGCAAAAAATAGCTGGGATTTTTTTCATCTTAAGCCAAGGGCAGTTTATTTAAAATTTAAGCTCAGAAGGAAAACATAAGAAAAAGAGCAATTATTTTACACTAAGTGAATATATGAGCTCTTATTATTAAGGAGAACATCAGGAAACAAAACCTAACACATTTTCCTTAATTCACTTGGTACATGTTTTAGTCAGGATAACAAAGAGGCAAGGATGATACAACTATTATTAAAATAAAGACACTGTATCAATATAGCCATTATATTTGATGTAAACATGACACATCATCTAAATTGCATACACTGTTTTTTCCCCGAAGCACCTACACAACTCACTGGGCTTATTTTTAGATGTAACTCACATATTTCAGTAAGCAAAGCTACTTGAAACGGTAAATTTTAAGTACTGGCTAATAAGCCTATAAGAACATAAAAAAAAATGTTATATGTTCAATTAAAATATTTCATACTTAGCTATAACAAAAGAAAACAGGAGAGCATTAAAACTGATGGAAAGGAAAAACTGTCTCCGTTAAGTCCTGTCCAAAAAAAGGTACAACTGTCAGTAACATACATATATCTTCTATATTATTGTCCTGAAATTTCAGTTTTGTAAAGAAGCAAATGTAAAGTTCCAATAATTTCTTTGATTGAGGGTTGTACCTTACAGTAATGATGCATATTAACCCCAAATGTGAAAGCAATTTGCAAAAGAGAGATTGGCTTTGGGTGGAAAATAAAGCTGTACACTTACAGAACAAATTATCATCCAGTGCTGTGGCTTGTGAGAACTCCCAGGTACTCATGACTATTCTCTCTTATCAAGCTGGTTTTTCTTCTTGAATTGCAACTAAGGAAAATATCATAATGGACTGATCATAGTGAAATATGAACTGTGTTTGCTTCTCTAGCATCAGATAACAAGGATATTATTTTTTAAGTTAAGAAAGAAGAAATCTCTCAGCTTTCACAAAAAAAAAAAAAAAGCATATTATTACTAGAATGTCAAATGACAAAACTGCAAGACTACAGTGACAGAATTCACATTTATTGATGTGTCCTGTCCATGCTCAGGATACACATTTTTCAGACAAGCCATATTTTCAGGAGTACTATGTGCCTGAGCAGAAATATAGTGGAATTTTTAAGTCATAAGAAGATTAGAAGGCTAACTCCCATTATCTCAAACGTCCTGAAAAATCCTCTGTTTCTTTAGGAGCCTAGTGATTTTTGAAAATAAAACCCAAACTGTATTTGTTTCTCTGTGTGTGTGTGCGCGTACGTGTGTGTCCATCTGTCTGTTTTACTGCATTAACCTCTTAGTATCACTGACTAAATAGAAGGCCAGAGGAATTTTGGTTCATTTTGTATCATAAACTGAATTCTGCTCAAGTTCTGGCGTATTTAAATCTTATAAGGCTCTTTTTGCAATGCAACCTTGATAATAGAATTATTCTCTTTTCTCTAATTAACTCCTTCTGAAATCCATGATTTAATTAGTCAGTATTAAAACAAGAATCAGACATTTGGCAATGTGGGAAGCTGGCTGAATGTTCTGAAGATAAGATCAAGTGGATTCAGGATTAATCCGTTTTCCATTTCACAGAATATCCTTATCTTGAAAAGGACATACTGGTTGTCAAGGAGATTTGGCAGATGTGCTTTCTCAATCTCTTGAAATGCAATAGGGCATTCTGGTTTCAGTCTATGTGCCTCTGGAATAGAAGATTTAGATGAAAAACAGAAAAAAATTCCCTTATTATTTGGGCTGTAAGTACCTAACGGAAGAAGCTGAGCTTAGCTACTCTTTGGTTGGTAGGCTCACATTTAATGGGGAAAAGAGATTCTTTACTCTCGTAGCTTGGCCAGTCATAATTCTTCCACTAAATCTTTCCTTTTTGAAACTGTAAATATTGCTAATGATAATCAACTTTGGAGTCTTCTTGCTTCTCTTAATGACAATTTCAGAGTGAAGGATTAACATAATTCGATTCTTGATTGTCAATAGCCTTCTACCAGTAATAATAAGCAAACAATTGCATTGACTTTGATCCAAGCGAATAATATGATGAAGAAAGTTGATTGTGCTCCTGAATCAAAGGTATAGATCAAAGCCTTCCACCTTAGAAGTTATGAAGTTTGACATATAGACTGCATTCTTCTGTTACAAATTTTTCATTACACTTCCCAATGAATGGGAAAATTCTGGAAAAAACATCTCAAGTTGATCAGCAGTTTTTTCAGAACACAGAATACTTCCTACTTGTCCAATAAAACTAGCTGGTATCACATTTGTCTTCCCTCAAATTTGAAAAAATGTTGAATGAAAGCAAATAAATAAATGTCCAGATCTACCAAAAACAATTATTGAAAGCTGAAGAAGTACAAGAAGAACTTGACAAAGATGGTCTCTATTGCATGAGTATTTTGTCACTGCCTGTATACAAGAACACTGTATAGCTTCCAATAGTGAGCTAGTCTCAAGTTTTCTATTGCTACTGGACCTATGTTGCCTGCACTGGGCAAAAATCAAGTGTTAATTTATTGAAATGCAGTCATTTATATAAAATCCACCACACTGACTCTGACTCCCGAAACACATGACTGCAGTTAGCTATAATTAGGACCAAGCTTGAAAGATCATATGGAAACCTCAGAAGCAACTGATTACTACTGAGCAATATGGAGAGAACAGACATTATAGCAGTTATAGTAAGAACTTCAGTGCCTCCTTTTTACTCCTACATACAATTCAGAACATAGATGCTAACATATAAAGCAACACATATGTTGCTCACTTATTCTAAGATACTGTCTCCCCCAGTGTGTAATGCATTACAAGGAAATGGGCTGCAAATATTTAAGGTTGGTGTCAGTTAAGTTTACAATGGAGAGCCACAACTGAAATTTGATCTTCCTATCTAACAGATTGTTTAAAAAACACTCGTAAAGCAGTTTAAAAAATGGGCATATTACTATAAAAATGTGAAATAGTTGCCTGTATGCCCCTTGCTGGTTGAAATAACTGAACAGTTACTTTTCAAATCCATGACTACTCTAAAGAGTAGAAGAAAAGTACTGCATGACTTAATGCGTTGGTACATGATACCAGTTTAAAACCATTCATTTAAGTTCATTATATTGTTTCCATCTATATTTAATTAGTATTCAGCCAACTAACATAGGCGTGCAATAGTTTTAACAGAGTGCCTGTTACTTAACCTCAAGCCTGTTATTTAACCTCAGTTTCTGACATCAATCCACACAACTTTAATGTGTACCTCTGAAAGACTATCTCAAAATGAATTATTCAGCTGCTTAGAAAGCTTCTTATGTACATTTACTATGCAAGGCAAAGGCATAGCACATAAGAATCCTTAAAACAGACAGCGTTTTAAAATAAGTATACTACTGTTTTAAAATAAGTATATTACTGGTTTTTTACTACCTGAGTGACATCTTGTACAACTATCTTAATAGCCTTGAATTTAGAACATATAAGATGATAAACTTATACTAAAACTTATAAACTAAACTCATACTAAACTTAAAGAATACATAGTCTGTTCTTTGCACTGGTACACAAACAAGATATCTAATAAAGTTTTTTTTAGTCAAGGTATATATTAATTTTCCAGAATCAGATGCACTGCCTACAAATAACCTTCTGAAGTACTACCAGCGACAAAACATACACTTTCATGTTTTTCTCTTATTCTTCTCCCTTTCAAAACTTTATTAGTATTATTGTTTAGGAGAGACAAGTAGAATTTGAGCTTCCCATCGCTATCCAGCATTCCCTGCACATGAACTCTGTGCCTTTACGTTTAACCCCTGCTCATTTCTC
>NW_008631406.1:0-27387 GCF_000691845.1 Merops nubicus | reverse complement strand
TTCCTGCTCCTACTTTAAGTGAACTCTCCAGCCCTCTTCCAACAGTTCCTGCAGTCATCCCATCCTATTTGCTTTCAACTTTTTGTTTCTACTCAGAGAGGAAAGCGCCAGAAACTCTTCTGTCTACAGTTCTTAGTATTGCTGTGACAGAAGACAGGTATTTTGCCTTAGCTGTGAGTTCTTATTCTGCTTGCTAGTGTGAAAGTCACCAGTTCCTGGGTTGCTTATACTGGGACAGCATGGTGTACTTCTCACACTGAATTACTCTTTTGGTTAGGGTAACTAACAAAGGTGGCTTACTTCTGTAAAGAACCAATATCCCCCCAACACTAACATGCTTTAGAAAATGTTTTCCTGCATCTCAGATACCTACTGCTTGCGCTGCAACAAATGAGACATGTTTTCCTTGAACAAATTTTCACTTCAGTTCAAGCCTGTTGAGGAGTATCAATGCAGTATGATAAATAGGTGTGCAGAGATGACAATTCCAACACTAGTACAACAAAGAGAAATTTATATCAATTCCCCACTATGTGCACACTGTGCTTTTAACAACATATGCGCATCACAAATGTTATCATTTACACTTGCATTTTCTTTTAAAAGCATGGATGAGAAGGACATGATTTATAAAGTTAAGCACAAAATAACTGCAAAATATGATGGCAACTGTTTAGTACAGCTGAAGAAGCACTCTTATTCCAAGCTGCTGTTTTGTGCTTACGATAGCCTGACAATATTATCCTTCAAGTTAATATTTTATTGAAAAACAACGTTTCATTTTGTTAGAAAGTAAGCTTACAGAAGAGATTTTATTGTTTGTTTTTTTCCCCCTGAAATTGGTGAGATTTGTAGTGACTCTAATCTCTTGTGAAAATGAATTCCAAAGCCACGGACTAGTGTCCCTACTTAATTTTCTGTATTGCAAAGTACAATTCCATTGAGCTACAGGACAGAACCAAAAATAGAAGGCTAGATGAGACCTACACCAAGGTCACCTGAGCTCCGTCCACTGATGCTACTGAAGATAAGGGGCACAGCACTTCAAATTTGATCCTGTGGTCAACAAAGAACTGATACAGCACATAAGATAATGGAGCAACAAGCTCTCTTCATCCTACATTTATCAGTTAGGTCACTTCAGACTGAAACAGCTGAAAAGCACTGCATTATTCTCAGAAATAAACTGTGGCAACTCTAAACACTCCAAGCAACAAATAGGCGAATATACAGGTCAGTCTCTCCTACAGCACTGAACAGGATGGGAGGGTACTTTCCTGATGAGTTTTGGATAGGAGAAAAAGTACACTCTTCCTCTGGGAATGCAGGTCTGCATATGCAATATAAACATCTTAAAAATTTAATTTCACTAACTTCAACATCAAAAAGTCAATGTCCACATCACCTTCAGAAAATATAGAATAGAATAGAACAGAACACTGTTGAACACTAAATATGAAGACTAAAACCAGATCTAAAGGTATAGGGTAAGAACGACAGAATATTTGAAGGCTAAGATATCCCCTCATACTTCTTGGTTTATAATTTTGGCCTTCTTGAATACATTTAATATTTCTATAGATGGATACAGGAGGGTATGCCCATGTGTGTACATATATTATTCTCTCCATACACAAACACATATATGTAAATAAAGAAATCTCAAATGCAGAATATAGAAGTCAAGGATATGCTTCCCACACTTACATTCTTCAGAACTTTATTTTTGCTCAACATCTGACACACTGTCATTACACAGCTGTCTGAATAAGGGCAGTCCAACTGATTAGTTAATTCAACAAGCTGCAACTGTCCTGAATGTGCATTTCTAAATCATCTGCAAACCAAAAGTCTCCTTACTACAGACTGACTGCAACCTCTCCTACATGATATCGTTCACCACCCTCTGTCCTCTCCATTCTACCTGATCAAATCGTGAAGACTGATCTGAATGCTTTCAATGCTGATTTCAATACATCATCCCATCCACTCCAACACTGCCAGTTAATTATTCTTTCTTATAAGAATGTATTTGTTTTAACTCTTATTGATTTTTACCCAGAATTTTGAAGCTGCAATATAGGAACTCATATGCTTGCACTTACACACTAACAAATTGTTTTTCACTATTAACAAATTGCTAATCAAGAAACTTCAAATATTATCTAGAAACTACAATGCTTCCAAAACAAAAATCAACCTTCAACCAGCAAATAATACAGCTTCATACAGTTACCTTAGCAGTTTCATATCTCATAGGTTAAAACAACCAGAAATTGAATGGCTTTCTTTATAATGTGATACTTGGGTAAGTCAGAAGTTGAATCTTGCATTTTATTGCTGTATATGGCTTACTACCATGAGAAAAAATGAAGACTCTCACATGTTTGGCATGCACAAATTAGACTGCAAACCACTAAGGGTCTTTTTGCTGCCTACTTTAATCACAAAACCATATGCTTTGAAAGAATATGGAAAATATAATGAGAAACTGTGTAGCAAAAATATAATCACCTTATAGTCACATTAAATTATTTGATTAAAAGAAAATCTTGCCAAAAACTTTTTAAAAAGTTTATTAAGCTGCCACTGATAGATCTTCACTTTTCAAAGCTGTATACTGTTCTGAAGAGATGAATGAAGAGAGTAAAAGGCACACAGGAGAAGAAAGAGTGACTGAGTAAAGTTACAATGACTAAACATATGTGCCTACAAATGAGCTGGATGTTTGGGCTTATATTACAATTCATAGAATCAGTGGACTAGACAGCTATCTGACAGCCAGCCAGTAGGACTCAATTCACAGAACGACAGAATAGCTGATGTTCAAGGAAAACTCTGGAGAGCTTCTCGTCCAAAGCCCTGCTCAGAGCAGGGTCAGACAGCAGCAGGTTGCTCGGGGCTCTGTCCAGCCATGTTGTGAGTATCTCCAAATTGACAGAGATGTGGATGGGGACACAGCCCCTCTGGGGACCTGTTTATTTGTTTTAATGCAAAATGCCTAAATATAGGGGTCCAGGCATTCTGAGATGCTTTTGGATTAATAAGACATCCACAAAGCAAAGGCAAATAAAGGTGATCCATATTCTTTGGGGGAGGCATCTATACATTCAACTCTGTATATAGAACTCACACATGGGTAACTGAAAAGAGTAATACATGTCTACCTAAGGGTGAGCTTAAATGCATTCCAGGCTCTAATTACTAAGTCTCCCATCTATGACAATGGGAGACAGCACATAAATAGATATGTAAATGTATTTCTCAATCTACCATTCACTTTCTACCGTAACAGCAATCTTAAGCAACAGAGAAAGACAAAAAAAAGAAAAGAAATTAAAAAAAAATATTCATACTAGATATATTGAGTCTTTATCATTGATCTTGTTCAGGAACAGACAAGGTGATCTTGCACTGCCCTTTCCAGATCTCCAGAAATCTATTTAACTTCTTATATTAAAGAGATATACTTACCGCATGTGCTCCCTGGACTGTCCGCACAAGGTTGATTCCTTTCCATACATATATATCTCCATTCAGTGCACCAGAATATGTCACTTCATCCCTGGCACAGGCTAGGCACAATATAGTTTGGAGATCACCAGTTTTGCCAAAAACACCACGTTTTGGTGTCAATGAATTGCCACACAAGGTCCAGAACTGCAACATAAGGTGGTTTAGAAAAACAGTTATTAGTTGCTAACATCCTATAATTTAATATTTACATCTGAAAGAGAAGTACCTTGCCTCCAAAAGACATCATCATTCATACCCTTTTCCCTGCATGCAAAGTCTCTTGTCAGAGCACAGTACTTGCCAGTGGTTTCCGGGATCTCTGCAGACAAGGAGCACTTGCATATTCCCTAAAAACCCTCCTGTCCAAATATGTAAATATGAACTGCCAAGCCAACAAGCTGCTGCAGTAATCTAGTCCAAAATGGGAAAGCCCTAACTTCATCACTGCTCACAGGTCACTCTTATACTGTCTCAGCATGTTCCTTGTATATGTTTATGAAACTATTTCAAAGTAAGTCTGTGTTACCAATGATCTATTCAAAATTCTGAGCAGACTTCAGTTAATACAGAATAATGTATGTAAGTCAGTTACAATGCACAGACTTTTGTACCAGCAATACTGTAATTAAGAAATAACCATGTGCTGATCAGACAAATCCCTGTGTCTTAACTAGTACATCTCAAATCAAAGTACACAGGGTCATAGATTATGTTGCTGATGAGGAGTAACTGCACAAGCACTGCACAAATCAAACACCTAGGTCCAATATGAAAGTAGGTAACATAACCAAGAAAAGTAATTCCTCAGTATCGGCCCACTTGGAATTATCTACATAACTTGGTTTAGTATTACAATTGGAATAAAATAACGTGTGAGGAAAAAATATGATAGTATCAGAAACATGAAAGTAATTCTTGATACCTGAAAGAACAAGGAGGAGGGATGGTTTAAGAAAAACACACATCAACAAAAAGCTCTTGCCTGATCGAAATGCCTATAAATGCATAGGACTCAGATTTTTAGTTAATGTTTTCTCAAAGGAAACAGCAACTATTTTAAAAATGCTATTCTTATTTTAAAAGGCTTCATAGAGCCATAGAAGTCGTTCAGTTGATTTTCTGCTTACATAAACAGGTATGTTTTGTCACCATAAAGCCACCTTAAATTTACTAAATAACTGTTGGTAAATATTAGCTCACTATTGGCATAACAGTCCTTTTAGATCTTGAAGCAGAACAAAATCTCATTATTAATCAAGCTCATGGAAATCTGTAAATGACATGCAAAACACTATGCTAAATCAAAGACATATCCAATCTAGCCAACACTGAACACTTTTTCCAAAAAACCATTAACACATATTAATCTAAAAGTTCATTGTATAAAAAGCAACATGTTTTTCCCACTGTGGGAACCTACACATAAGAGCAATACAGAACTTTCAAGCTGCCATCTACTGCTGTTACGTGGTAACACAGAAGACAGGGCATGGCAGAAGGCAGTGACTTTAGGAAACATATTTGATGGCAGTCAAGCACTGATAATCCTGCTGACACGCTTAAACCTGCAGAAGCTGCTGCTTCTGCCCAGCAACTTGATAGATCAAAAAGTGAAACCCTCATCTCAAAAAAAGGCACAAGCTGTCCAAACTATGAATCCTTTAACAAACACAGAGTGCTCAAAACAACAAAGGTAGGAGTGACAGCAGACAAAGAGAAATTGGAAAAAGCAATTAAAAGCAAGAACAAGCATTTTCCTTTCTCTTTCAACTGTATCCCCCATACACTCTCAAACTATAGTTTTTCAACTCAATTCACCTCTGTAGCATAACAATTAATTAATTGTTCAAGAATCAGAAACCTGAGTACCTGGACTCACCTTAAACGTGTGCACCCCGTCTTATGCTACTGGGGATTTCAAAGAGCATGTTCTAGACAACCTAAATTTAAAATTATATTACGATCATTACATACACTGCTACTGACAACTGTTTCATTCCTTCTGTACTCCTTCTGTCATGCCATGAACTCTTTGGAACAGACACGGTCTGCTTTTCACTATATCACAGAATCACAGAATGTTGGGGATTGGAAGGGACCTCCAGAGATCGAGTCCAACCCCCCTGCCAGAGCAGGACCATCTAGTCCAGGGCAGGTCACACAGGAACACATCCAGACGGGTCTTAAAATTCTCCAAGGTAGGAGCCTCCACAACCTCCCTGGGGAGCCTGTTCCAGTGCTCTGGAACCCTTACAGTAAAGAAGTTCTTCCTCGTGTTGAGGTGGAACTTCTTGTGCTCCAGCTTGTGACAATTGACCCGTGTCCTGTCGCAGGGCATAAGTGAGAAGAGATTGCCCCTTTCTTCCTGACACCCAGCCCACATATATTTATACACACTAATTAGATCCCCCTTAAGTCTTCTCTTCTCCAGACTAAAAAGCCCCAGGTCTCTCGGCCTCTCCTCATAGGGCAGCTGTTCCAGTCCCCCAGTCATCCTCATAGCCCTGTGCTGTACTCTCTCCAGTAGATCTCTGTCCCTCTTGAAATAGGGGGCCCCGAACTGGACACAACACTTCAGGTGCGGTCTCACCAGGGCAGAGCAGAGGGGGAGCAGGACCTCCCTTGTTCTGCTGGACACACTTTTCTTAATGCACCCCAGGATACCACTGGCCCTCCTGGCCACAAGGGCACACTGCTGTCCCATGGACAACTTGTTGTCCACCAGGACTCCAAGGTCCCTCTCCACAGAGCTGCTCTCTAGCAGATCACCTCCTAACCTGTACTGGTGCATTTTATTACTCCTGCCCAGGTGAAGGACTCTGCACTTATTCTTGTTGAACCTCATTAGGTTCCTCTTGGACCAGCTCTCCAGTCTGTCCAAATCTCACTGAATGGCCGCACAGCCTTCAGGTGTGTCAGCCAAACCTCCTAGTTTCTTGTAAAATACCTAGTGTAGTCAGGTGTGATTCATGATTCCTAAAGAGGAATATTATTCTTACAGACGACCTTTCATATTATGAGTATATATTCCTTTTGGATTCTATTTTTATATAATAGAAACTACTGCAGCTTAAATATTTTCCGCATTAACATTTATTTCCTCACCTTGATGTGTTTTACGCCACAGCTAACAAGTTTGTTTGGCTGGTACAGATCCCAGGAAATATCAAATATCTGCATAAAAAAACCCAGAATATCAGCAGAGATGGCCTTTTGTAGCACAGGACAGTTAAAACAGTAAAAGAACTTGTAGCAAGTTAACAGACAGTCTGAAATGCATTCAGTGGAACTGTTGGAATTACTTTTCCCCCCCCGCCCCATTCAATACTGAGATTGCAATGTATAGCTCATATTAGTTCTGTTTGTTTGGTTGTTGTGTTTTTTTTTTTTTTCCCCTAGAGTAATAACAAGGCATGATAAAACAACATTAAGGTTCATTTACAGACTAGAAAAATTTAACTAATTATTTGTATTTTTATTTTTGATGATGAAATGGGAATTAGGGTCTACGAAGTAAATTAATTTTGCACTTCCTCTACAGGCTTGCAGTCTCAACAAACCATACACAAATAAACAGTGAGTTAGACCTTTTTTTTTTTTTTTCAAAAAATAAAATCTAGCATCTTCAATATCTTCACATATCTTCATACGTATCCAAACATTATGCAAATCCATTTTCTAAAGCATGAAATGTTTTTCATTCAGACACAGCTCTAGTATGTATACACAGACATGGTTTAACAAACTCAAATTACACTGGCACTCAAATTCTTTAGTAATACTTACTCTGTCTGTATGACCAGGAGCCACTGACAACAATTTTCCTCTTCTCCAGTCCCATACACAAACTGTATTTTTCGAATCCAAACCAACTGAGACCAAACGCTAAAAATGTCCAAATTAAAATAAAAAAAACTTAATATATTAATGAAAGTTGGAGTTAATTTTGAATTATAACAAATTTATAACATATTTGAGCTAGAAGCAAGAGCTACATTTCAATATAGAATAAAACTCGAGATACATCTTCTGCCAAAGCTTCCATAGATGTATCTCTTTAGTTACAACACCATGACCAAAGTAGTAAGATCTTTCAGATAACAACATATTTCTGATTAAAATGTTTAAGACATATAATTATATATATATATATCACACTTGGCAAGCAGCAGTCAGGAGACATTTGCAAAGGGGAATAATCTCACTTAAGTTAATGAAACTCCATGTGTTTACCTTTAATAATATATAACTTGCAGAATTTAAGTATTTATTTTACAAATTCAGGAGATATAAAGAAAAAATAATTTTCTTCAGCCTTCTTGGAAACAAATAGTTAAAAGCTTTAAGAGCCTTTTGCTTGATTTTTTGATACAGATATGCATAACAATTCCTTTCTGAATCCTTTCTCAAACCAAAAATTCAAAAAGACCCCAAATGCACAAACTTCACCAATTCTTTAATATTCATTAAGAGTCTAAAGCCAGATAAACTCTAAAACCAGGAAGGACAAAAAGGTCATTCCAAGAAAATATGGAAAAACAGAAGTTTGAGAACTTCCTATGTTCTGCAGCCTATCTGGTCTTCAACCATGAAGATATTCTTCACAGATTTCTTGACACAGATCATCGATCACACTAGCCAACAGCCCACTTTTACTGTATCTGGTAACCAGTCAAAATGTTATTTTTCCTGTAAAAAATCTCAACAGAAAGATTAACAATATTAAAGATCAGATGAAGAGGAGACCCGAGTGATTTTGAGTTTTCTTTTTAAATAAAAGTTGGGGTTTCGATCAGTTTGTGCATGAATTGTGACATGTTAACCTTGATAAATGAAAACTTTACAACTAATTTTTTTCACTGTTCAGCAGTTAATACAAATTTAGTTTCAATGTCTATGTAGATTATCAACCTGATTTTGAAAAAGCAAACTCAAAACTAAAGTAAATTTTTTCCCCGAAGACTGAAACCTAGTCCAAATAACATTTCTTTACAGTCTGAAAAGCTCCAAGATTATGAGAAAAAGAAAAAACAAGATAAGTATACAACTGCTATCCATGCTCCCTATTTATTAACACCAGGTTCAATTTTTCAGATACTGCAAAGTCCTGCCATTCTATTCCATCTTTGAAAACATTCTCGGAAGGAACATCAGTTTCAATCCAGCTGCACTTCCAAGCAGTGCAATTCCAGTCCTACTGCAGAATGAGAGGCAGAAATGCAGACTAATTTTACAGTTAGCACATACCCATCACAAAAAATGCAGGTGATGCCTTTCCAGACGTAAACTGATACACTGAGTTCTCAGAAAGAGAGATTAAATTATGTTCTCAGTTCTCCTAAGAACTAGAAATCTTGATACCAACCAGCACACTCCCACAGTAGAGCTCAGAGAAGAGGGAAAAAACCCAACGAGCTCAGGCAATAACCTACCATACAGCAAGCTGAACTTCTCTCAACACCAGTGAAACAGGAGGGTAACCTTCATTCTACAGAACACAACTACAATGGTTCCTTAAGGCAATGAACAAAGGATAATAAACAAAGAATAAATAATGTCTTCCTGAGCTAGCTAGAGCTGTTGGGGGTTGGGAAGACACTGTGTATGTGGCATAGCCCAACATAAAGCATAAAAACTTAACAAATAATTAAAAAAAAAAATTAAGAGGGCGATAGGCTGAGCTCGCTTCAGTCCACATACTCCTCCCCAGTGGCTGGAGATGCCCAGTATGGTGACAGTGATCACACAGAAGACAGTAACAGGAACTGCATTTTCTTATGACTCATCTGTATATTGCAACTGCTTGTGTTGCGATTTCAGTACACTGCTATATCACTCTGCTAAATCAAAATCCCATATCACACTAAATATATCAAATAAGTATGCTTAATATCAAACATCATACCCTTTAAAAGAACCTGGCCACAGACTGGCAAATTTGGATTTAAAAGGACAGGTAAGACACAAACAAACATAGTTTGCAGATCTTTCTGAATTGGCTTTGTATTTTACTGTATTTCCACATGGAAACAATTCTGGAGATGCAGATCTTGAAAATACTTGTATCCAGCTTCCCTTTGTGACCACAAAATTCTAAGAAAAGCAAAGATAAAGGTGGAAGCGCTGAGAAAAGTGGACAACCTAAATTCTGATCCTTTATGGCTTTAAACGTAAGAACTGGTACTGGGTACTCCTAGAACAAAACACAGATCTACATTCAAATCTCTGCAATAAGCACAAGGGATGCATAACTGCATTCTAAAAAAAAAAAAGATAAGAGAGACTTCAATCACATTCAGACACATCTCAACCTTAAACGAATAAGGATATTCAAGTGAGGAAGTAACACAAGTTTACATAGACACGATCAACATAGAGAAAAGATATGTCTGTCAAGTAGAAATTATGTTCTAGCAAGAAGCCAAGTCTAGAAGTTGACTCCCTAAGCAATGAGAAACCTAAATTATAACATCTGTAGATCACTCCAATAAACTCAAAATCTCCTTCCAACAGTTACAGCACATTTTAACAGTAACAAATTACAGTTAGGCTTTCCACTATTTGTGTTCGATACAGCTCTATTTGATATTGTCTTAATAAGGACAGCAACTGGTCTCTAAATACATCCTCACATGGGAAAGCAGTAGTAAGTAACAGACACTGACCTTTTCAGCAAGAGAAAGGAATAGAGAATATACTTAAATTTGAACATTCCATTGCAAGGCTACGCAGGAGGGGAAGAAGTGCTGCATAAGACCAGGAGAACAAGACTGCAGAAAGGACTTTCATGGCTAGTACCTCTTCAGCTGCTACCTAATGTGTATTTTCCACTTCTGATCAATCAATCAAGAAAGCCTCCTTTCTCACAGGAGCAAGTATCTGGTAAAAATTATCTCCCTTGCAACTAACAGCTCTGAGAACCAATTTACTACTCAGAGAATGTTTTAAAGTAACAAAATTATAATCCAATAAAACCTTTTCCTTGACTCTTAGATACAGAATTACGAATCTGAACAAATAATCAAAACATGGAGAGTCACCAACATGCCAAATTTATGAAAGAAGGGGGCACAGCCTGAAGACATCTGGGGTACAAATGAGTAACAGAATGGGACTGCTATCACTTTGTGCACAAGACACAACCATGCACAGGGGAGGTCCACAATCTCCAGCCATTTGGTGTAACCTTGAAGCGCAGCCCCCAGACCACAAGGATCTCCCTATCACCTCATCTTCATTCAACACCAGCATGCCCAAGCCAGAGGGGCCAGGCTACACGTGTCCTTCCAGAGAGGGTCCAGCAGTCCTGGGGGGGGAAGTCGCCAGCATTTCCCTTGGCAGCTAACGTGGCCTGTTTCTTTGTATCACTTGTTATATATATATATAGTTATTACTGCTCCTTTTGCATTGTTGTATCAAATTCACCTAATCTGAACTCAAGGGGTTTTGTATTTTTCTCTCTCTTTTCTCCTTCCCATTCTGGGGGTGGAGGGGGTGAGCGAGTGGCCACGTGGTGCCCAGCTCCCACCTGGGTCTGAGCCACAACACTGCCATATGTGAATATTAGTCACTACTAATGCCACCTTTTTTCTTCAGCTTGGGAATAAGCAGAGAAAACCTGAGTCAATACACTTCCTTAGAAAAAGAAAAAGCTACATTACAAGATTTCTGACAGAAAAACAATTTATTTAGGTGTTTGAAAAAAGAATATTAATTACATACCTGACCATCTAAATCAAAAGCCAAGCAAGCTATACCATGTGTGTGAACATCTTTCAGAACAGATACAGTTTGCACAGTGTACGAGTCCCACACGCAGATGTATGGTTCTTTTCCAACTTGACCTGTTGCCACCAACACACGTTCAGGATGCAAAGCAAGGCTGCCAAACAAAAAGATATAAAATATTTTTGCATCAAACTTCTACATTTGTCTAGTTGGTCACACTAATATTTTTTCTTAAAAATGTTTTTACTATATTATCCTGTTGATAGTAGATATTAACAAGTCACTTTGTATCACAATAGCTGTAAAATTCCCTTAATATAGTACATGCCTCTACCTTTCTTGAATTTGAACCTTCAGACCTTCTCCAATTGAACTAATTGCAGAATAGTCATTAACCCTCTTGTCCAAAATACAGAGTTTATTACATTAGGTCAGATTTCCCTTTCTTTCTGTTTCTTAACATTGAAAAACACACAGGATGGACAATAAATGTCCGTGTTCAGCTACCTACACATCTATCACCAATGGAGAGAAAGATGCATCTCCAGAAGCACTTCATTTCACGTACTATTTGACATCCTTTCTTTGAGAAGACTGAACAGCCTTTTGAAGCCATCTCTTCACTGATCGTACAGGAAGTCAAAGCATTCACTAGCTTAGACTAGATGTTATGACTAGACTTCAAGTGGCTAAATTGAAGTGAGATGGAGATTATCTTCAGTGTCTTAATTTTAATACAGAACAATTTGGAGTAGTTGATTTTGAATAATTCTTAACTCCTCACATTTGGCACACTGCAGAGAATTTTGTTACAGTGTCTATTTCAGAGTCTTTCAAAGTTTACAGTGGATCATCACAACTGTTTTGTCAAATGCAGGATCAAGCTAGAAAGCATGCTAGTAAGCAAAATGGTTTGTTTTGTTTATGCGAGCAAGCTGCAAAGAAGGACATGAGGTCTGAAAATTGATATTTCATAATACACAAAAGTAAGAATATATTCTAATATAAACCCAAACAAGCTACTGGGTGACATTCTACACAGACTAGGTACAGCAGTCCAAAATGATGTGAGAAATACCACATGTAAGTCAGAAAAATAAAATTTCAGAAGTTTGCTATTTGATTAGGCTAAAAAATGTCCTCCCCTAGTTAATCATAGAGCAACGATCCACCAGGGACAATGGCGGGCAGAACACCTAACAACGTATGCTAAATCTATTTATCTACTCAGCATCACTGGAAAGGTGAAAGGTTCAGCAATCTGCAATGCTATGGGGATCTCACACTCAAACACAGATTTTCATAAATTATGTTCAAAGGGTGGAAACAGGGGAAGTCTATAAACAGAGAAGAAATAGTCAGGATAAAGCAAATCAGTAAATTATAAAAAAAAAACCAAACAATTCCAAAGATGTATATATTTTCTATATACTAAAAGAGCAAGAGAAAACCATGTGTAGAAATTGCTTAATATTTCATTAAGTCATACTACATTACGCAATACACTTTTTTTTTTTTAATATAGCATTTCAATTGGTTGATATTTCTTGACAAATTCTGCACACACAATTCTGAGAGGAATCTTTAACTTCAAAGTTTCTTCAAAAAGTAAAAAAAAAACAACTCCAGACCTTTCAAATCATCTTTGCTACTCCACATTATCCTCAGCACCGGGATCAAGCAACCAACATTTCCACACTTTGCTTCTCTTCAATTCCAGAATTATTTCTCTGGTTCTTCCCTTCTTTATTTGACAGAGAAACTTCATAATTAAAAAATAATGCAGAAAGGAGCTGGCAGGCAAAACCTATCACATTTCACTTCAGTTCTGCCACCTAATCCTGACCAACACCTGCACATCCCCCAGAGCACACACAGGCAGATGGTGTACCCATGAGGAAAAAGAAAAAGCATCCAGAGGAGGAGAAAAGACTGCATTTGAAATCATCTAGTTTTTACAATGACACCACAGACACGGAAGATAAGACCAAAAGAAACTCAAGAAGAGAAAGACAGTTCAAAGAATACATAAAGGGAAACAAAATACTGGAACTAAGAGAAAAAGTAAAAATACAGCAGTCTTATGACTGATTCATGACCTGTTCAATCCCATACTTAGCTCTGCTGTTAGTGCATTGTGCGGCTTCAGGGAAGTGAAAACCATGTCAAAAATGCAACTCTGAAAAACACTCACACACCACCCTGGACACACATGAATATGCAAAAACACTCCCACATCACACCTTACAAAACACTTTCCACCAACCAAAAATTGGCTTATCATGTTTTCAACTAAACACTACACCCTGAGCTCAAGTTCTCCCTTGATATGGGACAATGCAGCACAATCCAAAATCCAAAGCCTGTATTTCAATCACAACAGACAATACCGTAGAATTACCAATGTCCCTCCCCTGTCATTTCAGTTTCTATAGCAAATTGCTAACAACCTTTCTAGACAGTCATTGAAAACAGAAGAAAACAAAATATACAACATTTTTAAACAGCAAGTTGAGCTTTTTTTAATTGCCAATATGCAAGGATTTCAGGGTATCTGAACAGCAGAGCTGTTGACAGTGCCTGAAGGAATACCTACCTGAAAACACCTCCACCTCACCATTTCCTTCAGATCAAGGAGTGCAGGTTGGGTCAAAACACTACTTGGAAGTATTTTATCTCACTGGCTATCAGGACAGGTGGAAAAAGGAAGCATGAAAAGTGACACGGGACTGCTATTTTTATTACCAACACTAGGGCAGTGCATTGCCACACTTATTTACATGATTTTCATATGGACAAGATAATGCTTTTCCTTAGTGTTCAAGTCCTGGCTGTTATTATACCCATGGAACACCATGCAGAATTTCAGGTCTCAAATTTTGAGCACTGATAAAAACTCTAGGATTAGACTCCAGCTTTAAGCAATATGACCCTTTTCAGTTCTTTCATTGTACTTACAGGAATAGCAATTAATACAAAAATATACATAGTATCTTTATCGAACCTCTACAGTAAAAGCATTAATACAACTCGCATTCAAGAGCTTCCACTATTAAAACAGTCCTGAGCAATTAATCATAAATACCTTCTTAGTACAGGAAGAAAAAAATATAACTAGAATGGGTGCCCAGAAATGCATAAACAAAAATATTTGCTATACAGGGCTACAGTGACTCATGGGCATAATGCCATTAACAGGATCAAACAATGAGTGTGAGTTGCCTCTGGATACCCAAGACACCTCTACAGAGGTTTTAATAGTGCACAACTCTTGGGATGGTATTTGAAGTAATTGATTATTATCCATCCAGTCAGTCCCTGAGGACAGGCAGAGAAGCCTGAGTGTGGCTCAGCTCTTAAGACAGCTTCCAGATCTGTTGGTGCGGGCTCTGCGGACTGAAGTACCCTCACCCCCTCGCACAGGCTGCCTTGCATTTCTTCTCCTAGGGAGAAGAGGGAGACGGCTTAGTGGAACGAGAAGCTCTGCCCTCAGGAGGGGAGAACTCATGTTCCTTTTACTACCCTGGTAATGAAAGCTGGGACGACCTATCCTGGTTAGAATGCTGAAACTGCTTGCATCCAGCCCACACAGCTAGACTGTAAACTTGTGCCTGATTTCTTTACCTCTTCCTGGAAGGATGACTAAGCTGACGAATGAGATATCACTACTTGGCCAAAAAAGGAAACAAATATTCTCCTAGCAAGACATGTTCTTCAGGCCTTCTTGCTTGCTTCTGGCCTTCCTGACCTGGGCTTTTAAAGAACAGATGTTAAACCTAACATAGTGTCTCTGAAGAGGCAGGTATGAAGGAAAATGTCCAAAAGGCAAATGTGACCATGAAACAAAGTAGGAATTAGGCTAACAAACTGCCAAGTCAAATTAGTTTTGACATTTTCTATAAAATCTGGTACTTTGCAGAAGAGTTCAGAAGTAGAAAAATCCGCCTGTCACTATTACAACAAAACCAAATACCTGGTTTGTAGAGAACTGAGATTTCCAGCGGTATCTCCGACTGACAGGTCCTTCCCTAGACAGATATTCAAAGCAAGCTGAAACACAGTATTACAATTTTGACAGTATACTGAAAAGGGGCATGTTTCTCAATGTACTGCATTCAAGCTCTTCTTTTGTCATTTCTTACAGAAAAGGTTCTTTCTCCCTTTTAGAGTAGCATGTAAGCATTCCCAGCATTTTCACCAGATCCATGCACTGTACAATATCTATGTTAGATTAATTATATTAAATATTACTGGCAGCCCACAGAAAAAAAAAGTATAAAAACTGTCCATACTGTGTCCATACTATGTGTTTGGGATGAGACCAGAGACATGGACATGACTCTCCAGTCTGTGTGAGGTTTGTAGCAGTAGAGGATCCTGAAGGAGAATAGTCTGTAATAAAGTAATTTATTATAAAAGAAATTAAGATTTTTTTTTCATCTTTACTTGGTTTGTGTTGAGCATTAACAGGCATTTATTAATACAGACAAGCTGCAGACAAGGATACAGTATTAAAGATGATGTTTCCTTAGCAACAATATTGGATGAAAATCCAAGAATATATTCATGTGACTACTCCTGAGCTTCATAAAACTAGGGCACCAGTAAAAATGCACAAAAGAATACTGCAGTGAAACAACAGCATCTCAGATATCTATTAATTAAGAGTTAATTTCAAGTGTGAAATTGTATCTGTGATTAAATACTGAACAATATTTTCATTGTATGTTTATAGACATTTTACATATCATTCTGGATATTTTCTTATTTGCTACCACTTATCCATATTTCTCCAGAAAGCGTGACAGGGGAAACCAGAAACCATTTCTGGCATATAATTTGTTAAAGCAGAAAGACCTGTAATCAGCAAACAGCTCTCATCAAAGTTTAAATAGATCAAGTCAAAGCACACTTCGTTCCCAGAGACAAAACAAAGCATATTCATCACAGAGCATCACTACTGGGTCTTCCATATAGTTATTGTTAGAACACCAAAATGTCAAAAATAGCTTTCTGAAGATTTCTTAAATTGCACAAGCATCCAATTTCAAAGTAATAGTCTGAACTGAAGGCAGGGAGGGTGGACTGAAACTGTACATGGATTATTCCCAGCAACAGTTTATCTCATTACCATTCCATATTCTCCCCTCTCAGATCTGAATTTTTTAAGATTAACCAGAAATGTTCATAAGCAACCTAGAGAATCCTAAAAACCACTTTGGTCTCCTCTCTGTTCCAAAACTCAGCAGAAGGACGGTCAAAAAAAATAAAACAAAATGTAAACTTCAAAAAGAAGAAAGGAGTTAAAGAGCAAGTACAGTAACACTGATGCAAATTTCCCAAATCACCAAATATGAAAACTGAGGAAGAAGACTCTGGGAACTATATGCCACTTCACACAGATGCCAGTTTTTGTCCTGCATCGTCACATCCTCCACTGTTAAGGAAGGGACTGGACTAAGCTTCCCAGTAAAAAAGTTACTATCTCCAAAAAGAGATTAAAAATAAAGATATTCCCCTTCTTCCCACATATAAATTATTTTGCCACTGCCAACAGAACTCATGTTTTGACAAAGCTTTTTTTTTTTTTTTTTTTTGTCAAATTCTATATGATCTTGACACTCCCATCACCAGGTTTTCTTTATCTGAGAAAAGTTTCTTTGATAACATGCCCTTGAAAAATAAGGTAGCAAAATTACGTGCACTGTCCTAAAAAAACCTCTTCTTGCAGAAAAGTCAGAAATACCATGTACGCTGAAATTATTTGGAGATAAATTTGCTAAGACAACATCCTATTATTTTTTACTAGCTATTCACATGAAAGAAGCAATTATAACAACTGGTGGTGTGACATACTAAAGCCTGAAGGTAACCAAGGAATGGAACCCCACTCCAACTTCCTTCTTTCCTCATGAGACAACACAAGGATTTAAGACTCATTCTTTGAAACACTATTAGGATACAAACTGTCAAACATAATCTCCCCAGTACCGGCAACAACAACAGAAGAGGGGGAAAAAAAAAAAAAAAAAAAAAAAAAAAGGAGAGCAAGATCTGTGGAAAGAAGAGGTACTGCTATCAGCTATCAATAACTCAAGACAGGCAGTCAAGCTACTCAGGTCCTTGGGGTCACTACATTTGATGACCCACAAGACATTCTCCTAACAAATAACAAGCACTATTTAATTATTTGGTCAGTCACAGAGTTGGGAAACAGTTCTTCACTCCTGAATACAAGTGGTGAAAAGTTTACAAAGCTACAAAATTATCACAGACTGAAAAAAATGAGGCAGCCTAAAATTAAAGTGAAAATAGTGATTTTCCATTCTAACCTTTCATAAGCTAAGAAACTAGTTAGTTAACTCAAGATCATCATGCTATAGCCACTTAATTATGTGGACAGTGAGACAATATGGTTATAAAATGAGAACAGATTTCAAATAAAGTTTGCAATGCAATACAGGCTACAAAGGGAAAATGAATGACAAAAATTCTTATCACAGTTAAAAGCACTCTCACTTTTCAGTGCACAAAAACTCGTTGTACTGTTTGCTGAATTAGAAATATACAGAATAATTTAAGGCCAAAAAAGCATTTACTTCAAATCTTTAGCCAGGAACACTTCAAAAGTTTTACTTCCAGAAAAAAAGGTTACTTCGGATGCTTCTGGCCTCACAAGTTAACTAAATAAACTTGCCAGAGGTACAAAGCTTTCTTGTTCTAAATCTTTCACTATCCTGGCAAAACCCTTCCCCACAAGAGATTTACAACACTTTTTAACTACTAGATTAATATTGCTTCTGTTATTTTTGGAATTTATATTCAATCTTCTAGTATTACATAGAAAAAAAAAAATTCAGATTGTGCAATCTTCTGTCATATTTCTGAACAAGTGTATTAAAAAGCAATTTAGTCAACACACTTATTGGATATACTATGAAAAACCTATCTGAATATGGGAGAAATTTTAATCTGAATATTCAAGAGTGGAATCACAAATTAGTGACAATTTTTGAAAAGTTTTCCTTTTAAGCAGAAAGGTCACCCTGATAAAATTAGAAGTTGGCTTAAAACAATGAATGGTGGAAAGAAGGCAGCAGCAGAGATGCTAGGAAAATAAACTGATATAAGTACAATAATTCTGTGCTCCAATGGACTGTGTTACATTGCCAATAAAAGAAGATTCAGAGCAGAAGAGAGCACTAAGACAATATTTATCTTGCCAATCCTGGAGACTGCAGATACATTAGATTTCTTCCTCAGCTCCTGAGAACAGCTGGCCTACAGGTATTCTGCAGGGATTAGAGGTGTTTTCCTACAGAAAAGGAAAGCCAAGGACATAGCACTTGTCTCAAACTTACCATCCCAACATCTAACTTGTTTTGAAGCAATGTATGTTTTCTAAAAAGCCTACAATGCTTGTTTTAATAATTACAGTAAAATCTAAACCGATTTTTTGATGTGTCAGGCAGAAAAAGTACACTAAGCTTTTCAATCTAAAACACTTAGAGGGGGGGAAAACATATCAACTCTTAAATAATTAACTTCTAAAAAGCCAAACATTTGACTTTGGACAAACCCTTCAGAGGAATTAGTTTATCCAAACATGTTAAACTACTGCCTATCACTGTCATAACAACACTGTGAACACAATAGTAAGTTAACTTCATACTGCTGTGAAAAAATCAGCCAGGAACATAACCTACTTTCCTACCTATATCAAGAGGATTACTAACAAATTAAAACATGGAAATCATAGGTAAGCAGAAACATAACTGCTTTGACAGCAATTTGGAAAAGTTAAAAGATTAGGGCATACCTCAACATTTCTGCAGAAAATCCTTTACTATTTTTAATTCTCAAACATTATTAAACCTTTGGCTAAATTTCCTATTATTTTCTGACAGTGTCCTAGACCCTCATGTTGTCACATTAGTTCTGAGAAGAGGAGCCAACTACCAAATCAAGAAAAGCATTTGCTACAGTACCAAGATGTTTTCTCATCTGAAGTATTGACCTGATCCAGCCCTGCCTGCGAGTGCTGACAGAATCAGATCAGAAGGTGATGTGATTGCTGGCTATGAAAAGCATGATGCATGAAGGCAAGTTCGTAAGCCTGTAGCTCCATGCTGTGTCAATCTACTTAAATCAACTTCTAGTATGTTTTAGATGTTCAGTTCTGGTTGGATATTTTTGGTATTTTGATTCATATAGTTCTAATTAGGAAAAATCAAGTTTTTAAATGGTATGCAGGCATATTAAACATCAAGCACATTCTAGTCACAATTCAAAACTGAATCCAGGAAATTCTGTACTCCTAAAATATTTCAATTTTACCAAACCAAAACCAAGCAAAGATATTTTAAAAAGACACACAAACCTCTCGGTAATAAAAACTCGTAGTGAAGACACAACAATAAATCCTTCAAAGAACATCTTCTAGCCTAGTACAATATATCTTCCAGAACAGCTCTAGAACTACCCAGAAAACTTGGTTTTCCTCAAGGAAAAAGCAGATCATTGCCTCTTCCTCTGATATGTTTAATATATGAATGTAAATCTTCCCTGCAAACTTTTACACATTTGACAATTTCAGATCACTTAACATAAAAAGCTGGATGGAGCTTAACCAAGACTTTGTGAACCTTTGTGGCCTAAGATGAAGCAGCCTGCAGAATAATTATCTCACTACTTCTCCTAGCAATTACTTCTGATGCAAGAAATGCCATTTTGACCGATAGACAGTCATAAGACACGAGGTATAGGTTCACAGAAGGACCAATTAGTTAACTATGATATAATTTAGGTCCCATTAAGTCATGAGTTCTTTAATGAGGGAAATAAAATTACTATGTCCTTAAAAATGACCTGGAGATGACTAAGTAGATGGATTTATCTTTACTATAAACAAACCAAACATGGCACCATGTAAGCCTAAAGATAAGATAAGGAGAAGATTCAATTTTTAAGTTGCTAATCTAAAACTTTTGGGGAGTAAAAAGCAAAACAATCAATCAGTCCTTCAAAATACTGTATTCAGAAAAGGAAAATGCTTTATTCACAAAGAAGTACATTAGCTTAGGAATTAATGGCTGTAATAAGACTCTTAGAACAGTGCACATTACACGATCCCAGCACCACACTGCAAGAACATGGTTCCCCCATCGGGTGCGAATGGAGGGCAAACCCCAGCTGCCACAGCCGAGCAGGGACACACCAGCACCCACTACACTCTGCTCTTTGCAGAAAAAAAACTATTCAGGCTATCAGCTTTCATAATACATATTCCCTTGCACATAAAAAAAAAAAAAAGATCTATTCTCAGTGTCCACTTTTCTTCAAGGAACAATGATTTCAAAAATAATTTCCTTAACTATAGGCTTACGTGAAAGTATTTTTATTTGAATTTGCATGTGGGAAGACCATAAATGGATGTTTTAGTCAAAATCCTGAAGCTTTGGAACTGAACTGCCAACTCTGGGAGCTCCCACTGCTTAGCTTCAAGGCTCCAATTTTGATTTTTGGTTGGGAAATGATTTGACCTGTTACTGAAAAGAGCCTGGCTCCATCTTTACACTTTCTCTTCAGGTATTTATATACATATATTAATATACACTGAGGCTTCTCTTCTCTAGGCAAAACGGTCCAAGCTCTCTCAGCCTTTCCTCAGGAGAGGTGATCCAGTTCCTTAATCATCTTTGTGGCCCTTCAGTGGACACTCTCTACGAGTACCAAATCACTCCTGTACTGGGACTGGACAGAGTGCTCCAGGTGTGTCCTCACCAGCACTGAGTAGAGGGGATGGATTCCTACCAATGACTTTCTCTGGGACTTGAGAACAAGACTGATTTCCCAGGACTATCCCTAATAATCCAGAACGTATGCACCTTGTAAGTTTAGTAAGTATTATAACAACCAATATTTTGAGGTGTTTCTATGCATGGCCCATTTCGCATTTGAGGCATAACTGTAAGATGGATTTTACTCCTGTTTTCCTCCAGTAGAGTTATTAGAGGATCCAAAGGGGGATTACTGGCCTTTTTCAAAGGCTATGACTGTTGAAATAATTTGGAAGATTACATTTCTTCAATCAAATAGAGTTGTGTTCTAGAAAGAAAGATCTGGACTACATATAGTTCAAAGGCATACAAAGAATCCTTCACCAGAACATGCTGAATGCTTGTTTTTTTCTCTGTCATATTAGTAATTCAAAAGAAAGATATATAATAGATAAAACTGATAATTAAGACATTTCTCCTCATGCAGCAATTGTGGTATTCAGGTACTTTCCCTGGAATCAAAAATACACAACTAATCATTAAATTCCTGTTGGTAATTCATAGATCTGCTGCCAAACCAATTGACAGAATTCCATCTGATAAAATTTTGTAGCTGTACAGAACCACTTAACATTTGTGCTTGACTGTCATCTGGAGTTAAGTTGGAGACACACACCATTTATTCCAGACAAGAATAAGACAAACCTGACAGCACATACCTTAGCTTTCAGTTAACTGGACTATTTATTAGAGGTTTTTGAAAACTAGAATGGATCTTAGGGTGTCAGTCCACTGGAAGAACAGAAAAGATGGAAATAAAATAACTTCTATGTTCCTGTGAAACCTTCTCTTTGGCGTTTTTTACGATAAAATATATCCTCTTCTTTCACAATATTTTTTTTCATAACATAGATCTAATGTGAAGGGAACAAAGAGAGGCAGAAGGGTAAAATGAGGTGGTAGAAATACACAGCGCCTTTACAGAGAAAGTCCAACAGCTCGTCAGCCAAAGTCATAACAGTGCATAGTTAAAAAAAAAAAAAAAGAGAGAGGATGAGGAAAAGACCAGAGTTGTCATTCAGAACTCACATATAACTAATCACTGCACTGCTAGAACTTCTGTCTGCAAACCACAGCTGAGAGCCACACGGAGGGAGCCTGGACCTGCCTCCTCAAGAGCATTATCCAGTAGCAGTCTTAGAAAGCAGTTGACGGAGTCCAACGATTTTCTCAGATGCTAACGGTTAGACTAACATCCAGGGTGCAACAACAGGTAGAAAAAGTCTTCTTCCAACAGGGTTGCTGGACCGTGCTAACGTCAAGGAGCAGACATGATATTAGTGATTTTGGTTTTCACTAGAACCTCGGAAATATTGACACCGCGAAGAAATAGTTTATTTTGCCTTGGAATACAGGAGCAAAATTACAGAAGCTCAGACAGGACAATCTCTTGTAGATTGAGAGAAATTCTGAAATATGAAAAGGTGACAGTCTTAAATAAAGTGCCCAGGAAGACCACAGTTCAGAGTGGCCAGAGTTTTGGCTGCTTCTTTTTGTCCCCTGGGAAACAAAGTCAAAAATTATTCCTACTGAGTTCACCATAACAAATAAGAAAAACTACCTTAACAAAAGCTGTGATTTAGACAAGTAAACTACTTTGCCGAAAACAGCCAGACACTATCTCTTTCAGAATACAGATATTTCCTCATTCTCTCTGCCTGTCTTGCATATACCGTTGCTTTCCGTAAGTGTGCAAATTACGTCTCTACAGTCTTGAATACAGAGGGGCACAAAGAGGAGAAGAACCAGATGTTTTTGACCAAACTGAAGGTAGTAACAGTTTCTTTCTCCTCTGTCTTTGTAGCATGTGACCTGTTAGTTTCTGGTACTAAAACTCATAATAGTAAAGAATTATTATGATTTCTGAGTAATTTTTTAAGTTACATCTGTCCTAAAAACAACTCTGCTTGAGTTTGCAGGCAGACAACACATAATTTCTTTCCCCCACCTCAGTCCAAACCAAGGAAAAATATACAAATTTCTAGACAAGCAGGGAAATGAACTTATTAGAAACAGTCTGTGGTTGCTCTACAGCAGAGCTAGAGATGGCATTAGCAGAAATTCAAGCACTTTTTCTAGTGTAAGATGCACCTGCTTTTACCTCTAGCCACAAAATCATATATTCAACAGCACTATTATTTGCCAGCTAACTCACATAATGGATATTTAAATAGAAGGTGAGATAACAGCTCTTCCTAATTTGTCTCCTTTTGAATGAGAAATGTAGTTGTTCTTCTCTGACTTGCACAGTTGGGCAGTTGTTTAGCGCCAGCATGGAGATAATGGTGCACAAGGAGAGGCTTAGGGATGAATGCTGAAGTTTGAACGGAAGAACAGCAAAATATGCATTTTTGACAAGTCTATCAAAGATCTCAAAAAGATGCATTGGTTTGATCTTAGGTTTTACTTTTGCTTTTCAATAGCATCATCAAGGCCCGGTGAAAAGTTAATTCCCAGTAAAATTCCAACACTCTGAAGGTCACAACAAAGACAGTCAGAAGGCTAGCATTGAAAGGAGGGAAAGGGAAAAACGCATCAGAAGGAAAAATTATTCTAAAAGTCTTCTTGGAGCATGTCAGCATAGACACTAATCCTAGGAACATCAAAGGCTTTTGCTAGGAGACAGGCACTCACAAAGGTGGCTGAGTTCAGGGTTTCCCATTTTCTTACCTTCCATCAGAGAACATGAAGTACATAAACACGTTAGCTAGCCCAGACAAAAAAGGAGCCTCGACATGAGCAACAGTTTCCAGTATGGCAAGTTAATAATCTGAGGGGATGTCTTCTGACATCTTTATACATATCAGGATTAAATATGATCCCCCTAAGACCTCTCAGACAAGGGAAGGACAGCCTACACTAACTAACTCATGCTCCCATAAACTACTAAAATGACGAAGACAGAACAAAGGAAAGCTCTAACCTGACCACACCAGTCATCGTTTCTTCCTCCCCCACCATAAAGCAAACCAATCTATACCTCACATGCAGTTTAGGTGGTTTATGGAATCGTACAGAAAACAGTTCAAATCAGTAACTTTGCAGGAGTAATTCACAGGCTCATTCAAAATTAGTATTTCCTACACATACACAGCCCAGACAGGGGCTTTTATTTTCTGCAAACATGGCAGTTGTCCAAGTTATGCCACTGGCAATGGATAGCACTATCAGAACGAGTCACCTGAAATTTCATGTATTCCTTATTTACTCCTAAAAATGCAAGAAAAATCTCAGTTATCAGCACTCCCAAAAGATGTAAATTTCCAAAGCACTTCAGCTTCTCAGTGACATGTTCCACAAGAATCTGCACACACCCAGAACCTCAACAATAAAAATGTACAGATGCCTAAGGAAAGGTAGATAAACAAGATTGAAAACACAATACCTTTTAAACTCCAGAACAATGGGTCGATTCTGGAAAGTAAGTCTCAGAAGGGGTAAAAACCAAAATATTTAAAAAAAAAAAAAGGCAGCTCACCAGAGAGATAAAGAAGAAGTCTTTTTAGAAACATATTGGAGCTAAGCAACTGAGATAGTTCAATTCAAAAACCAGACTAACAGAAGAGGTGACAAGTGATCCTAATTACCCCCTCTTCTATTCCAAAAGACTGGTTGATAGAATGAAGGGACAGAACACTGTCCCTTTCATATTTTCAGTACACAGCTCTCATATTTTCAGTACACTGTTAACTGAGGCAGAGGGGGTGGGTGTTGAATGCTGTGATTAAAATTGAGATGACACATTTATGCTAGAAATATGCTAAAACATCTAATGATACCAAAAAACTCAGAGCAGGTTTATATGGTTTTGTTTAGAGAGGTAAAAACATCACAGCAAAAGATAAATCAACTGCTCAGGTTAGAAAGAAATTTTCCAAAGCAAAATATCCTCTAGCTGTCCATTAATCTTACTAAAGATAAAGAACTAGGCTCTGACTTAGGAACGGCAACTCCTCTCTTCCTGACTGATGCCTAAAATAAGAATGTCATCCAAAGCGTGCTAATGATATAAAATTTCTCATAATGAAGAGTACTAATAATATCACCACGTAGCATATAATATATACTGCTTAGTCTTTGTAGCTATGGGGTTGTGCTCATGGAATTTTGATTCTTTAAATATATAAGATTTTCAGACATCAGACCTGCTTTCACAAATGAGATCCCACACTTGTAAAACGACACTTAAGCCTCCCATTGCTTTTGCTACATCACAAATGCCTCAGCATTCACTGTACTTGCTGAGCCCATTAAAACACAAAACGTATTAATTTTTCTGCAATACAACCATTAAGTCTGCTGTCTTCAGAAAATTCATTAACATTAGTTACTGTATTATATAAACCGTTTTTGCACAATTTTTCTAGCATTTTAAAAATTCTTTTTGTCTTTATTCTTGACCTTCTTAGTATGACTGCCTTAAATATTGAGAATACCTCTAGGTAGCAGAGTTTAGCCAGGAAAGGTATGATATGATATTTAAGTGGTACCATGTTACTTTTAGAAAAAGCAGCAAGTGAAACACTGATCACTGCAAGTCTAATCTTACTGTTAGAGATGGCCATGCTGCTTTCAAATCAAGCATTCTCCTCTAAGCATACTAGCCTTTCCGTACAGCTTTGCGTTTAAGCAGCATGCAAAAGTCTAACTGCGTAAAACTGTGACGCTTTAACATGCTTAGAATCATATTCTCTCAACACCAGTGCAATTCAAAGCAGGAGAAACTCCAGCACACCGGGTCACAGTACCATATAAATCAAAGTACATCCCTATATAAATCAAAGTCATTATTTTCTTTCTCTCTGGTTTACTGACTTTTGACAGAGTTTTGCTTTGTTTGTTTTAGTGCTATTCTGAATAACGAGTTCTGTCACATTTTGGCCAAATGTAGCACATTGTACCAAAACTGAGAGTGAGCAAAAAAACTGTTACCACACGAAAACATAAACAACTTCCCTAGTTGTACCCTGTAGTTGTAGTATTCTCATACTATAAGAAGTCCTACTGAAACGGACGGTGTCATTCGGAAGCACTGCTGAACACATGGTCCTAGACGTGTAATATCTACAGCAGCCGTGGACCTTAGGTTAGAGTAAGTCAGGAGCCACCGCTTCCTCAGCACAACGGCAAGTGGCAGACCTGCACCTCCCATCACACCTGACAGCAGAGATGACTAGCAGCCCTTCAGAAACACTTCTTCTTTGATTAAAATGAGAATGTTAAAGCATTGCATGATGCAAACAACAATGATTCAAACTTCTGATTCAACACCCCTGGTACAAACAGTCTATAATGCCACATTGTCTGGCTACTTTGTCCTTCATTTTTTCAGCACCGAGGAGACACATCCTATAGACATTTGACACCCTTCTAAGGGACATTCACAGCCATACTTCAAATTTCTTTCATGCTTATTTTTCTTCAAGAATATATTCTTGAAGAAAAAAAAAAAAGCGGCCATTATGACCAAGTTTTCTAATGTGTCTAAAAGCTTAAAGAAAGACATAGAACCTATTCTGCCCTCTATTACTCATATGAGTAAAGCATCCAGAAGGTATGCTTTGGAGCACTAAAAAACCAAATTTTGTGCTGTACACCACCTACCAAGTTGTCTACTGCTAGCTCTTGCACCAACAGGAAGAGCAAAGGAAATTAGAATTTAAAATCCATCCACAATGACACCTACTGGAAGGGAAAGGATTGATGACTCAGGCTCACATCTGCCCTTCATGCTCCTCAAATTCTCTCACTGATCTCAGCACACTATTTGGCTTATAACAGCACCCTTAGCATGCAAATACATGTTAGAAATAACACCAGCATGTTTCCTTTGCATCATCAGTTTTGTAAGGGGTTTTTTTATGAACTTCTGCACCTGGTAACATTCACTGCCAAGTGCACTACTGAGCTACAGGAGAAGCCTCAATTTTGTGAAACAGGCTGATCTTTTAAGATTACCCTAAAAGTTGCACGAGTTACAGGCAGGGCAATAATTCCCCACGTAATGGTTTCCTTCTAAACGTGAGGCAAAGGTCTACCTGCTGCAGATTAACCTCCTCCGCAGCCCAGGTACTTCAGGGCACACACAAGATTACTTCTTCTCCACCCGCCAGCTCTTTGACATTCAGGGGCGGCCGGGGACCGAGCAGGGATCCTCGGGCTGCCGGGCCGGGCCGGACACCCCGGCGCCCCCTCAAATTTCGGCAGGGAGCACCGGTGGCGAGCGGCGATAGGACACGACACGGCCCGTTAAACCCGACAACCGAAAGCCATTTCTAGTCTGTTCGTACCCACGGCGAAGCCC